>NC_135973.1:22616707-22916707 GCF_053455715.1 Rhinoraja longicauda | reverse complement strand
ATAGTGGCTGTGATTCAGTGAATAGCTCTCACCTCATGGAGGGTAGTGGGGTCAAGGATCATAGATACCCGAGCACTCTAATCTTAGTCCACCATTCCCTGCAAAACTGGGAGGGTAAGATTCTACACTGTTAAAGACTGTGCTTGTGGACAAAACAATTGTTGGAGGTTCCATTAACTTATTTTGAAGGGCAGCAGATTTAGACAGGGGTGGGTAAGACTTGTTATAATTGTATAAGAGTTTGGTGAACTCACATCTGGAATACCACAGGAAGATTTGGTCTCTTTAATTAAAGCTGCTCCTTACCTCATTGTTTATTCTTTAAGATCATTAAAACTTATTTGCTCTTTATCACCTTTCTGTTGGGATCATGCTGAGTGCATTCACATTGTCTGTCCCATTTCTTACAACAGATAGGGTTCAAGTGCTCCAGTAGCTGTATACGTTATTCATCTAAAACCACAGGTGACTGAGCTAAAATAAAAACGGATCCTCTCTCCACAGATGATATCTAACCTGCTGAGTAGTTCCAGTGTTTTATTTTGATTGTTTGCTTCTGTGGTATCTTGCTTTCAAAGATAGTTCAATAGTCATAAAAGAACCTTGGGTGGTCAAAGGTATAAAATACACTATAGAAATTGAAGTCTATATCCTCCCTTCTCCACCTGTTTACTTGATTACAAACCTTTTCAATTTTTCAGTTCTGATATCCTTAACTTGAATTATTAACTTTTCGCTCCCCAATGATGTTGCCTGACCTGGGATTTCTTTGGTGTTTTTTAAATTTGTATTTCCAACACTGGCAAAATATTTTGCTTTGTATTTTTAAAGTTAGCACATAGCTTTTTTCCAGTCCTTCCCTCAATGTTCGTACAAAAACATTGTACATTATTACCAATACAGATGATTCTCTTTATGTTATAGCATTGAGATTAATTTATAACTTCAATTGGTACTATCAATGTCCTTATCACTTATAAATGACTTAAGATGTTTTAACGCACCATTAAACTAATTATTCCACTCTAACATCGAAAACACCCATCAATTCTTAGATCCTGAACTTAGCTGGAAGTTGCTGCATGAATGTTTCTTGGGTCAGTCTGGAGAAAATATACTTGTTCCTGTCTGAAGGGTCTCGACCCGAAACGTCACCCATTCCTTCTCTCCTGAGCTGCTGCCTGACCTGCTGAGTTACTCCAGCATTTTGTGAAATAAATACCTTCTACTTGTTCCTGTTGATAGCTGGGCTTAATTCTTCCTGACTGCAGATAGAAGTACAGTAAAACCTTGTGTGCGAAGGTTTAAACCTAAAAGACACAAAATGTTGGAGTAACTCAGTGGGACAGGCAGCATCTCTGGAGAGAAGGAATGGGTGACATTTCGGGTCAAGACCCTTCTTCAGAAGAAACCCGAAACGTCACCCATTTCTTCTCTCCAGCGATACTGCCTGTCCCAATGAGTTACTACAGTAAACCTTTGTTTTTGTAGACCTCTTTATAAAATGTTTTGGTTATAGCGAACTGCTCTTTAAGAACAGACTGCTAGTTACACTGAGGCTATTGAAATTGACATGGCTATTGAAATTGGCAAGCAATCAATTGGATGGACACTTAGCTATCAAACGTAACAAAAAGCCTTTCGTATTTTTAGCTTGCCGTAACAAATATATATTTTTAGCTGTAAAAAGAGAATTTTGTTTTTGAAAACAAATCATTATTTCACGGAGTGACTGCTAGGTGGATTTTTAGTAAACCCCTTACTTGGTTATAGCGGACAATCAGCAATAACAGACACCATCCCCCCCCCATGGTCCATTATAAAGAGGGTTTACTGAATTGACATCACCCACTCTGTATCCTCACTGCTATAAATGTGATCATGCCCCACTTGGCCGCAGAGACCCCTCTTATTTAATTAAAAATATGTACATCCATACCTTGCATCTTTCTCATCTCACGTAGGACTGGGAAAGCTCCTGTGAAAACTCGTCTTGGATTAATACACGTTTGCACTATCTTCAGAAGATGGAAACTGCTTCTTGCTGTAACATCAAAGCATCCTTAGCTGTACCTATCTAGTTTTTCTGTTAAGATTTTTTTTTCCACCATCTAATTATTTATATCCATAATAAAATATTATGTCTGGACAGGCTGTCATTCACTCAATACAAGACTCTCTGGAACTGAAGCTCATTATCTTGAGTCTTAGCTCTGACGAGCGTTGGCTGCATGTAATACGGATTGGACCAGGATGGAAATGAACCTCAGATATCAAGTCCCTCAACGACAATCTTCTCACTAAATATTCTAGCAAATTTCAAAACTGAAGGCCAGAATGGTGAATCTTGATAAGGATTAAAGTATTTCCAGATATTCCATTTCTGAGCTTCCCTACCGTGTCTAGATTCTGCAGCTGGTCTGGACATTTAAAATGCAGCTTTGTGCCTGCACATGGTCCATGCACTCTGTCAGTTTACATAAGTACCAACTGGGCTACCCAAAACATGGCCAGTGATTCTACAAATCAAAATGCACATTAAAAATAGAAAGACACAAAATATTGGAGTAACTCAGGATGTCAGGTAGGTAGCATCACTGGAGAACATGGATAGGTGATATTTTGGGTCAGGACTCTTCTTCAGACTCTATTCCAGTACTTTGTGTCTTTTTTGTAAACCAGCACCTGTAGTTTCTCTAAATGTGTGCCTACATTTCATTAAGAATTATCATTGTTCCATTTCAGAACACATGACAATAAAATGCTCTTGACTCTGCAGCCAAAATTGGCTTTGAAGACAAAAAGAGAAATTATGAACTAGGTTATTAATGCTTGAAAGAAGGAACTTTTCTTTAATTGCTGTTTCTTTTTATTTATAAAATCAAACTGAAATAAAAGATCAAAGAAAGACATGACCAGGCAACAATATAGATTATTTATAAAACCTTCAAACTTAATCAAACTTCACCACAGATCCGAGACACATCATGACCACAGGTGATTCTGTCACTGTGCTACCGTATTCTTTCCATCTTCCTCCTGCAAGGTCTGCTTCATGGAGCTGATATCATGGTTGTCCAAAAGGTGGCAGGACACAACAGTCCAGATTTGTCCAGTCCAGTAATAAACAGTTTTAGAAAATGGAGATGTCAAGATGCAGAAGGAACAAACCAGTACACCCAATAGTAAATTTACAATAACTCTGACACAAATGTATTTTCTTTAAGACAGGTTATTTCAAAGTGTCTAGTTGTATCTGAAGTGCTCCTCAATATTTGGGCCCAAGCCAACTTTCATCAACTACATATTGAAGGGCAGATATTCCTTTCAGAATCAGGGAAATTCAGCTCATTCTTATCTCAACAGCCCCCAAGATGCCAACAAATTGTTCCTTGCCAGATGCTTACGAACACAACGCTGCTCAGAGAACTTAAAGAGGGTGTGTCGTCTCCCGACTTGTTCCTTGCTCGGAAGGTCTCGATTTCTTCGAAGTGCTGCATTCCAAAAAGGAGAATCCTCAAATACTTGTCAGTACTTGCAGCAACAATTGAAAATTGTTATTTGGAAACGTACAGAACACCTTGCGGAGATGTTTGCTGTATCACAGTTTACAGCTGTCCATTTCTCTTGGGCAGGAACATCAGCTCATTGCCTGAACACCAATGGTCAGAGAGATTGAAATAACCAAGAGTACTATTTTCCTTTCACCTTATGCTGGAATTGCAGTACTCTGCGCACAAGCCACCTCAACCACAGGTCCAATTTCAGCGGCAGTAAATAGTTTTCACATCAAATAACATTAAGTACATCCCACCAGCAAGTTTCATTGCAACCAACAATCAAAAAAGATAACATTTGGATGTGATTATATATTCTTGTACAAATCTTAGGCAAATAGCATCAGTTTTATTTCATTAGGTAACAACACATTTGAGGATCTAAAAGTGGACTGTTAAACGTTCAGTAGCACTTTAAATCACAACACTATGCAGTAAAGCATAAACTAGAATCCAAGCTTTTGTCTCAAATCCTCCATCAGGTCCCAATGATTTTCCATAGAAATGGAGAGAAATCCACACATCTCAAGAAAGCAAATTTTGGTCAAAGCTGGTTTCCGGAACATAGGAATGTACAACTTCCAAAGTAACTGCTATCTCTCTGCCTGGTCTAAGTATTTAACAACATAATCAAATTGCGAGTAAAATTGTGCTCACTTGATTGCCTTGTAATGGTTCCCCTGGCAAACATTAAACTAGGCATTAAGGTGCCAGATATAACACCCAACTTAGCTGGCCCAAGCAAGGGAAATACAAAATTGTCAGCCCAGAAAAAGCACCCAGTGTTTCTGCCCCTTAACTCCAGCTAGAAAGCAACTCTTTTTGTGTTGATGTTGGGGTGATTGGCTCCTTCCTCTCTCTGTCTGATACATACAATCGTACTACAGAAAGCAGCCATAGAGATCTTCATGCTTGTGTCAACTTCTGATCCAAGGTATCCAATTAATTCCACTTTTCCACACAGCCTTGCACCTTTAAATTACTACTTCCATTTTGTACGTTATTACAGATTCAGATGTAGCTACACCTTTCAGGCAGTGCATTCTGCCATTGCATTACACTGATTTACGTAAACTTATCGGTGGTTCTTTTGCTAATCATTCATCGCTATCCTTTGGTTACTGTCCCACTTCAAGAAACTTTCCCTTTGTCAGAAGCCCTCACTTTTGAGCATCCCATTAAATCTCTACTGTCTCACCTCAAAAAGAATCCCAACTTCTCCAATCACTCCATACAAATAATGGCCAATTAGGTGCAGCACCAAGGGACAGCCACAACCCATGCAACCACTCAGTAGCAAGTAGCACTTCAAAAGGGCAAAAGTCTTATTTATTCTAGAACGTTTGTTGCCTCCATTTTCCTCAACAGTGGCATGGTCACTGGTGCCATCCACTTTCCCTGTGCAGGTTTTCGTGGTGCTTTCAGTGGATAAATAATTGATACACTGCATCTAACATATACTTTGGTCATCACAAAAGAGTACATAGGTCTTTAAGGCACACCAACTCACGATGCAGAAATAATTCCAATTAGGTGGTTCCTAAACTATTTACTCAATGATTCTTGTGCCCTCAATGCCATTTTCCCCATCTAGGTTATCCATGCGTGCTACACAACCGTTGTCCTCAAGCTCAATCTAGTTTGCTGCACGGATGTGATCAAAACATTGTCAACTGGAGCATCTTCCAACGCAGACATTGTGGAAAGAACATTTAATTTAGGAGACACAGGAAATTGTAGATGCTGGAATCTCAAGCCAAACACAAAGTGCTGGAGGGGCACAGCAGGTCAGGCAGCATCTGTGGTGGGAAATGGACAGACAACATTCTGGTTCGTCTGTCCATTCCCTTCAGAGATGCTGCCTGACTTACTGAGTTCCTCCAGCACTTTGTGTAAATACAAATAGGAGCATGGATGAGCTATAAAGGCTCTCAAATCTTCTTCACTAGTTACGGTTGACACATTCTTGACCTTCATTCAACTTTCCTGCTTAATTTCATCTCCGGAGAGAACTAAAATCTATTTCAGTTCTGAATATATTCAATCACTCAAGTTTTACAGCTCCCTTTTGTAGGGAATTCTAGATTCACAAACCTCAAGAAATTCTTCCACATCTTACTCTTAAAAAGGCAACTGCTTATTGAGAAAGTTTTCCTCCAAGTCTTACATTTTTTCCCATGACAGAAACATTCAGCATCCATCCTATCAAACTCCCTCAATCTTTTACAATTCAATAATATCATTGCTTATTCTTCCAAACTCCTCTAAACATGGGCCTAACCCACCCAACAGTTCTGTATTCTTTTCTGAACCTTCATATAATCCACAATTGCTAAAAAGATAGCAGAACAAAAAGCCCAAAGACAACATTCAGGTTGTGTAGAATTTTCTTTGTTTTTCTGCATCCCTGAAAAATATTCCTCAGTATTTATGCATCTACCTTCCTCTCCAGTAATGTCCCAGATGACAACTTTGAAGTTTACTAATCAGTTTATTCTTAAACTGGACCCTAAATTAGATACACAGCATCTAAAGAGCTTGTAACTATGGGAAATTTAGCATATCTAAGTATAAATTTTACACAAAAGTAAGTTTACTCTTTATTACGCATCTTAAGTACATGCAGCCTCAAAAAAAAATTTGATTCTTTATTTAAACATCTGAATAGCATTGTCTGTTCTGCGACGGCTAAGGAAATAAAAACACTTCGAGACAAAGTGTGAAAAAATTTACAAAAATACATTGCACAAAGTCCTGTGTTGCTCTTGAAAAATAAATATAGTTATTCACAAAGTTCCTTTCCCCAAATCCCTAATTCCACTTTACAGGCAGAAATATGACCAGTTTCATATAGTTTACAAAGAGTGCATTTCATATTCCAAGTCTTTCTACATAGGCCACAGGTTTTATGCAGATAGTTAAATATATGATTATATTAGTTAATACAAGTTCATACCTTTGAACCTTCCTTTTTACAAATACAAGGACTTTTGTGCAATATACAAATAAGCATTATCCAATATCTAATAAAAATGCTCTGTACAAGTTCCTCCCCCCACCCCCTTTCCAAATAGAAAGGCATTCGATACTCTTGTTTCACGACACAAACACCAGATATTCACCAAAATAAAATTGAGACAAAGAAATGCTCTAAAAAAGATGATAAAGCTGTTAACAGTACAGCTGGCAGTTTTTGGAAAGCATCCGATAGTAGGCGATTCAACAATATGCGATATTCATGCCACAGTTCCCAAGAACAGATTCCAGTGTCCAGAATTAGCCCCGACCTTTCCAGTATATACACAATCTTTTTACAATACGAGCACAATCGACACTTCACTGATTCACAGGGTCACCATGTACTCTGAACCGATAGAGACATGTATACTCCGGATGTCCCCAGTTGGAGAATATTCGGAGTTCAATTATTTGGTATTTCTTCAAGCTTTTCTCCTGGTGTTGAGGGAAAAGGAAGAACAAAACAGGAATAGTTACAGACCAGACATCCAAATGATCATCTGATACCAGTGCCTTGCATCATGTATTAGCATTTTGCCTTACAGTGCCTTTGTATGGAAAATGCCAAGAGGCATTTTGTGTGTCAATTATCAGACAAAATTTGTCGCCTGGTGATATAAAATGTAAAAAGCTTGGTCACAGAGACAGTTTTTGAGGAAGAGTCAAGCATTTTGGAGAAGGAATCCAGAACTTCAGGTCTAGACCGTGGCATATTTAAATCTCCTAATTAATATATCATATCCATTCAAGTAATTATCTTATGATTGTTTGAATGCATATAGACGACATTCTATATAACTGGTAAATGTAGGGAGGGAAGAATGAGGTTTTCAAAAGTTGCAATATCTATATACTAAAACTCTTGTTTGTTCCTGAACTACAGCCAAAACGGTACATGATAGCACAACAATTTTAGGCCCACCTTACTCACCGTCGTCCCTTTGGTGCTAATGGAAGAAGTTTCATTGAAATCGGTGTTGTATTTTTAAAGTTATTCACATTTTAAAGTTTAAAACTATCTCCACGGGAGGAAGGATAAGGGGGGTTGAGGGGGGGGAGGGGAGGGGTGGAGGAGGGGAGGGGAAGGGCAGGGGGGAGAGAGGGGAGGAGGGAGGGAGGGCAGAGGACGGAGGGTGGGCAGAGGAGGGAGGGTGGGCAGAGGAGGGAGGGCAGAGGAGGGAGGGCAGAGGAGGGAGGGAGGGAGGGCAGAGGAGGGAGGGAGGGAGGGCAGAGGAGGGAGGGAGGGAGGGCAGAGGAGGGAGGGAGGGCAGAGGAGGGAGGGAGGGCAGAGGAAGGAGGGAGGGCAGAGGAGGGAGGGAGGGAGGGCAGAGGAGGGAGGGAGGGCAGAGGAGGGAGGGAGGGCAGAGGAGGGAGGGAGGGCAGAGGAGGGAGGGAGGGCAGAGGAGGGAGGGAGGGCAGAGGAGGGTGGGAGGGCAGAGGAGGGTGGGAGGGCAGAGGAGGGAGTGGAAGGGGGGAGGAGGGAGTGGAAGGGGGGAGGGGGAGGACAGAGGGGAGGGGGAGAGAGTGCTGCACCAATGCAGGAGAGGTTTGAGCCCAACGGGTCCACTTGGTCTAGTACTTGTTTAAATTTCCACACATCAGTTTACTGAAAAGAACAGCAGAAACACCGTCTGGCCACGGCCATACCCCGGCAGCAGGCGTGGCTCACCCGCTGTGGAACCGGCCAAACCCGCCTGAAGAAGGAAGCAGCCTAGCTGCAACTCGTCCTCAAGGACCAGAGATGAGGGTGTAAGGAGTCAGCGATAGCAGACACAAAATAAAGGGCCAGTAAGAGAAACCGGGGTATTTCCTTCCGCGCCCTCAATGTCAGCTGCAGGAGGCGCCCTTGGAGCCCAAAGGCTGAATGGTGGCGGGACGAGGAGAGGGACGATAGTTTGCAGGATAATCCGGATCAAGGCAAAGGCTGCAACGGGCCTTTATGACCAGCTGCAGCTTAGACTTTGAAAATGGCATCAAAACCTGGCACAAAAACTCTTGTACATGGTCTTGGTGGGATATTTCTATACACTGTACTCAATCTAGGATTGTATTTAGGTATGGTAATAATTCATTGAACTGTGTGCACAAAAGGAATTTCAATGTACCTTTGTATATGATAATAAATAACCATTTAACTAAATTGTAAATCATGAACTAAAAAAATTATTATAAACCCATTTTACAAAGACACATCCTTGTATCTGAAAGAAGAATTAAAATTCATTAGACCTTTGAGAAATGAAAGGTGAAATTTGAAACCAAGTTACCCCGACTAGGAAAGTCTGTATTGCTTCTCCATCCTGGTTATATGTGTATTTTCCAAAAACTGCACCTTCCTCTTGATACTCATCCTCAAGACCCTGTACAAGATAAACCAAGATCAGATTATAAACAACAACAGCATTTGGGAGCAACATGGTAAAGTCTTGAAACAAAGAACTGCAAATGTTAGTTAATACATGAAAGGACAGTGCTGGAGTAAATAAGCAGGTCAGGCAGCAACTCTGGAGAACAGAGAGCTGATGTTTTGGATCATCTCAACCCGAAACATCACCTACCCATGTTCTCCAAAGATGATGCCTGACTTGCTATGTTACTCCAGTGCTCTGTGTCCTTTTGGATATTTTAAAGTGTCTTAACATATTAGGACCAAACTCCCATATTCTTTGAGAAACTTATATTAGAGATTTAGACAACATTTTAGTTTAGTTTAGAGATACAGCATGAAACAAGCCCTTTTCGGTCCACCAGGTCCACACCGAACACCCATACTAGTTCTATCCTACACACTCGAGACTTATTATTCTTTTTTTTTTACAGAAGCCAACTAACCGACAAACCTGCATGTTTTTGGAATGTAGGAGGAAACCAGAACATCGGGAGAATACCCACATGACACAGGGAGAACGTACAAACTCTTTACAGGCAGCACCCATAGTCAGGATCGAACCTGGGTCTCTGGCGCTGTAGGCAGCAACTATACCGCTGCACCAATGTGCCACTGTGCCACCCTAAATTCAAGACAACTTTTTTCCCAAATGGAGTTTAAGCACCCAGCATACAAAAAGCTTTGGAACATGCCAAACACATGCAAGGCCTGCAACTCTTAGCCTCTCTTCCAGATACTAATTCAATGGTATATCAAACTTCATAGTGAGTTATAACCACAGGCCACATTGAAGAGGCAATGTTCTCCATCCACTAAAGGTTCACTCCTTGAACTTACGTAAACACTGAAATCCTTGGGTGCGCTGCTAATATTGCCCGCTGGTGAAAGAGACTTTGGTACATGCTCCAGAGTGAAAGCGAAAGGATAGATCTCCACAGAAAGCCGAATAACCAGATAACCTTGGGATCCTTTGAATGCCCAGCAGTTTCCAGGATGAATATCTGGCTGTAAAATAGAAAAAGAAACACTGAAAGACACTGCAATCTCAATTTCTTTCAAAATTAGCAAACATACAATACAATACAATACATCTTCATTGTCATTGTACAACGAGATTGGGAATGCGCCTTCCATACGATGCAATAAATTAATTAGCTAATCAGTATAAATTTATACAACCCAGTGAAACAAAATTAGAAACAGTTTTAAAACAGTATAAAGTTCAAGTAGGTCTGTGCTGGTTCACTGTGCGATGTGACCATCCGGCTCAACAGGACCGGTTTATAGCAGCTATGGCCCTGGGGATGAAGCTGTTCCTGAGTCTGGAGGTGCGGGTGTAGAAGGCCTTGTAGCATCTGCCCGATGGTAGAATTTCGAACAGACAATTGCAGGGGTGTGAGGAGTCTTTGTGAATGCTGGTGGCTTTTCTGAGGCATCGTGTGTTGTAGATGCCCTCCAAGGCTGGTAGCTGTGTTCCGATAGTCTTCTGAGCTCTATGGACTACCCGCTGAAGAGCTCTCCTCTCTGCCTCCGTGCAGCTGAGATACCACACAGGGATGCCATGCGTTAGGATGCTCTCTATGGTGCAGCGGTAGGAGGTCGTCAGCAGCTGTTGGGGCAGACCAGACTTTTTCCAGTGTTCTCAGGTAGAACAGTCGTTGCTGCGCCTTCTTGACCAGCGCAGCGGTGTTAGTGGACCATGTGAGATCCTCCGAAATGTGAGTGCCCAGAAACTTGAAGTTGGACGCTCTCTCCAAACTGTCCCCATTGATAAAGATCTGAGCGTATTCCCCGTTGTGAGATCTACAGAAGTTGATGATCAGCTCCTTGGTCTTGGAGGTGTTTAGGGACAGGTTGTTATCTGAGCACCAGTCCGCCAGGTTCCGCACCTCCGCTCTATAGTTTGTTTCATCACCGTTGGTGATCAGCCAACGTCGTCTGCAAACTTGACAATGGTGTTGTTGTCAAATGCAGGAACACAGTCATGTGTGAATAGGGAGTAGCGCATGGGGCTCAAAACACAGCCCTGTGATGTGCCGGTACTCAAGGTGATAGTGGAGGACAGGTGCGGGCCCATTCTCACAAATGTTGTACGTTTCAGTTCCCAAGTGATCTAAAGTTTTGATAATCTGAAAAACATTCATGTTCCATTACACTTCATCACAAAGTTCTTAGGAAACACGTATGGCAGCTGGTTCAATGAGTCTGGTTTCTATCCCATATTGATTTTTTGATTTTTTTATTTGAACTATTATGTAGGAAATTGCTGATAACGAAGTTGTCTCGTCTCTCGATCCTTGGATTGAAATTCTGAAAATTGTCAATTAACGGTTCTTGGATAAAACCTTCTGGGATTATGTTCTTCGCAATCTGAGGCAGTATGATAAAGGTCTCCATTGCAATTGTATACCAAAATGAAAACATCCCCACGGTAAAGTCACCATCTGCACAATCATAGATGTACAGACTAGAAATAACATACTTCTACATCGATATAGCTGGGTCGGAGCAAATACAGAAAATGGGTTTAGTGAGCATAAGTAAAAGAATCAGTCAAGGTTCCACCGTGCAGAAAGCCTGTGTATTTCGATTCTGGATAACAGTATACACTCAAAGGTTACTGCTCAACATTCAAACTTAACAAAACTTCATATTGAAACTTGACAAACTGCACAATGCTTTCAAAAATATGTTTATGTATTGTTGCACTAATTCATTAAATGTGGATGGACTGAGAATTGCAAATATGGCATCAAGAGAACTTTAGTTGGAGCAGCAACCAACCAGCTTTGCTGGGAAAGTACACTTCTGTTCCGTCAGCAAGCTTAAATAGCTATCTGGAGCAGAGAATTCCAGAGGTTCACCATGCCCCAAGTGAACAAATTTACCCACATCTTCCACCGGGTGGCGCAGTCATCTGTGACAGCCTCGCCAACGGTGTGTCTGTCCCTTCGTCTTTTTTGTTATTTTTAGTGTTTTCAAAATTTTGTGTTAATGTTCTCTGGTTTGTTTTATGTGGCGGGGGGTGAGGGAGGGGGTCAGGGGAAACCTCTTTTTCCAATTTCTTACCTTGCCGGAGATGCGATTGTTTTTCCGGATCGTATCTCCGGTCGCTCTGCAGCCTAGCATCATGGAGCTGGCGGCCTTGCTCGAGACTGATTTTGAGCTCCACCGCGGGGCCGTGGACTTACCATCGGAGCCTGCGATCCCTTGCCTGAGATCGACGCTCCAACCGCGGCCTGCGGATTTCAACACTGAGGAGCTTGTAGTCTCGGGTAGAGACTGTTGTCGGGAACCGCCAAAGTCGCAGGAAGTTCAACAAGCCCCAACCAGGGGTCCGATCGCCCGGCGCGGGGAGCTGAGATCCCCCCGATGAGGGAGATTGATCGCCCCGATGTGGAGGGCACGACCGCCATCTACAGGAGCCAAGATCGTCCCATCAACGGAAGGCTTGAGGCACGCGGCCACAGGAGAATGATCTTAATCCCAAACAGCCTCCTGATTCTTAAACTCTTCCCCTGGCCCTAAATTCCTTGGTTAAGAGAAACATCCTCCCTGAATCGATCCCGAACAGCCACAGAGTCGTAGAGTTAGGCCGATTGACCTAACGCCCAAGATGTCCCACTGCCTGCATTTGGCCCATATCCCTCTAAACCTTTTGTATCCATGTACCTGTCCAAATGTCTTAAGTGTTGTTATGGTACATGCCTCAACTGCTGCCTCTAGCAGCTCGTTCCATCTACCCACCATCCTCTGTGTGACAAAGTGCTGGAGTAAGACAGCGGGTCAGGCAGCATTGCTGGAGAAAAAGGACGGGTAACATTTAGGAAACTTTTTTCTAATCTCTTACCTCGACGGAGATGCAATTTTTTTCCGTCTCGTATCTCTGCGGTCTAACATCGAGGAGTTGGCGGCCTTTGCTGGAGACCGACTTTTGAGAGCTCCACCGCGGGTGCCTACGGGACTTTAACATCGCGGAGCCCGCGATCCCTTTGCCTGGGATAGAACTCTGAGCTCCACTGTGGGTGCTTGCAGACTTTAACATTACGGAGCTCGCTGTCTCTGGTCAGAGACCGACTTTGGGAACTCCAAGCCGCGGGAGCTTCGATCGCCCCAACGCAGGAACTTCAACCACCGGCTGTGGGAGCTTCGATCGCCCCGAATGCAGATGGTTCGACTGCCCCGATCGCGGGAGAATAAAGAGGAAGAAGCTTGGACTTTTTTGCCTTCCATCACAGTGAGGATTGTGGGGAATCCACTGTGGTGGATGTTTATGTTAACTTTTATGTAGTTGTGTATCTTGTTGCTTTTTTTCTGTATGGCTGTATGGTAATTCGCATATTACTGTACCTTAATTGGTACATGACAATAAAAGACCTTTGAAACCTTTGACCCGCTGAGTTACTCCGGCACTTTGTCTATCTTTAGTATCTCTGTGTGAAGCTCTTTAAGAATTTAAGTTTCAATGGATTACGAGCTGAAATTTTTTTTTTCCTAAATGTATGGTGTAATATTTTCCAAACCACTTTGTTCAACTAATGTGCTCCTTACGTATCACTCAGTTGTCAACAGCACACAAAAACAATGCCTGGGAAATATATGTGCAGTTAAGGATTCCACCAGCAGGGGGAGCACAAACAAATGTTGCCAACGTTTAGCTTAATGTAGTTTAGTTTTAGTTTTAGTTTAGTTTAGCAGCATGGAAACGGCTCTTCGGCCTACCAAGTCTACGCCAATCATCGATCACCATTCACACTTGTTCTGTGTTATGCCACTTTTGCATCCATTCCCTATACATCAGGGGCAATTTTACAAAGGCCAATTAACCTACGATGTCACAGGGAAAACGTGCCAACTAAGCGCAGGGTGTCGTATGAATGCTCGTTACTGCATCTGGAACAAACAAACAATCACAAATAAAAGATTATAAATGATTCTCCAATCAACCTACCTGAATTACTACTCTAGGAGACTGAGAGAAATACCAAAGTGGAACTCCAAAAAGACTCATCACGGCTGTTGCAGTCTCATAGGTTTCAGAACAACGCGTGCTCAAGATGCTGCCACCTGGAACAAAGACAAATTCAGATAGTTGAAACAGAACTGTAGATGCTGGTTAATACACAAAAGGACACAAAGTGCTGGAGTACCTCAGGTCAGGCAGCATCTCTGGAGATCAAGGATAGATGACGTTTCAGATCAGGAACCTTCTTCACACTTGGGGAATGCCGTAACAAACAATTTTTGGAAAGTTTCAGAAGTGGCAACCTATCACCACTTACTCTAACACAAGGATTTCAAGGACAGTCTGAGGAAGGGTTCCAACCTGAAAAGATGCTCTCCAAAGATGCTGCCTGACCTGCTGAGTTATTTTAGCATTTTATGTCTATCTTTGATTTCAAGGATAAGATGAGATGATTCAGGAGGAGATTCTTTCATTCTTGACTCTGGATGATTTGTATGTTCAATCATTGAACCCACTCAAGACAAATTTAAGAACTTAAGGGATCAAAGAGATTGGGCAAGCATGTGGACAGAGGGCAGGGTAGGTAATAAGGAACAGGCTTTGGGGTTTCTTAGTGTAGAGATCAAAGACTAGTCAAACTAACAGTTGAACAATGGATCAAAAGGCAGTGGGGAAGTGCATTGTGGTTGCCCATCCAACACATTGGCAATGCCGAGGGATAATTCACCACTGTGGCAATGAGAATCTTAAGTGATTTAGTGAGTACTATCTCAACATTTAAGAAACATTTAGACTGGTACATGGATAGCGGGGGTGATTTAGAATTATAAACCAAAGGCAGGCAGGTGGGACTAGTGTAAATGGGGCATGTTGGTCAGTGTGGGTAGGTGGAGCTGAGGGGCCTGTGGCTCAATAACTATGGTTACAGCTATTCTAGTACCTGAAGAACAGCTTGAGGATCTTTATGGCCCATTCATATATTTTTATATATTTAAATGGGCACTCACAATTTCCAGACGAATAGCACAGTATTACTTCACAATATAGATGACTCAGCACATGCCAGGAATACCTGACAAGCTGCTGGTTATTCTGATATCCAACACTTTTATATAACACTTGGATTGCTTAGATAGCTTACGTATGACCTACTACCACAGAATTGCCAAGTCACTTTCACAGTCACTTTCAAATACAGAGACCACTAGAGTGGAAATTTCAGTCATCTGTCCTGTGCAGAACTGTCAAAAAAATAGCTTTCCAAAAAGTTACAATTGAATAGATTTATAGTCATTTCTAATTACTATGAAATCTAATTATTTGAGACCTCCCTACACTATGGCTCGTAGCTCCAAACATCCAAATTGTAAAATAATCTTTAATGTCCTTTCTCATAAATGTTATATCGGATGCAGAGATATCAGATTGCCAAAAAAATGATATGATAGGAAGTACCTGCACTATAATTTATCACGGCTGAGGCTATTTACAATATGTACTTCTCTAAAATATATTAAATGCAAGACCTCATCCCCTACACCACAACAGATGATAAATCATTTGCTTTCACAATAAGTATACTTTGCTGCAGAATTGAAAGTTATCCAATTTGAAGTGTTGTATCACTTCCTTCCATCAAGGGATCATCTTTCCAGAAAAGATCAAAAGGTCTATACAGAAACCACAGAAAGCAATGTAATTTTTCGCTGCTTTTAAATCACTACGCTTGCATAACCTTTGCACAAGTCAGTTGCAAGTGCGGGTTTATTGGTTTTATTTTAATTGAAAGAAACAGATGGAAAAGCATGATAAAAAGCAAACAGGTTCCTTCATATTTTTCATACAGCATAGAAAGCTATACAATTCTTAAAGCAAACCCCATCAGTGCAATGTCCTCGCTTTTCCCCTGTCACCCACTGACTTTCTCTCTTCAGAAGGGTCTCAACCCGAAACATCACCCATTCCTTCTATCCAGAGATGCTGCCTGCCCCGCTGAGTTACTCCAGTATTTTGTGTCATCAGCATCTGCTGTTCCTTCCTACACCTTAAGCCAGATGGAAACTGTTATTCTTAGTAGAGTTTATAACCGGCAAATGTGCAAATGGGTTACATCTATAGCATTTTAAATCTTTGCATTAATATAACAGCTCTATCTACAAATGCACAAATGGATCTCTCTGAAGAGAATAATTTAGCTCTACACTTCACTGTAACTTCAGAAGATATTTTTGACCCGGAAAGGGGGTTGAAATTTCCTGGGAAAATTAGCTGTTAATAAGCACTTAGCAAAAGCTTGATACGTGATCTTTAACTGCAAGTTCAAAGACAAGTTACGTGGAAATCAAATATGGAAATCAGCTTTACCTCCAGAAACCAGTAATGGTAATATGGAGAGTAAATGGAGTTATGGCAAGACATATTACCCCAGCTTCTGAACTTATAAATATGACACGTTATTCTTTTGCACAACACATAGATAATTATGAACTCGGTAAAGCAACCAGATCTTTGCATCCGTATTTACAAGCAGCTCTACGTGATCTAATGAACATAAATGTCTGTTGCTCACCATGGGTCAATGATTCAGATTAGAGAAACAAATCACCACTTTGCTTATATCAAAATGTCTGTGGCAAAGTACACCAAGTCACTTTTCATGCCTACCTTCTATAGGTCATCTTTTCATACAGCTGGTAGTGAACATTTACATTTCAATCTGGAATTTGTCTTTAGATTGACAATGAGGGAGGGGGGAGGAGAGGGTGCTGCACCAATGCAGGAGAGGTTTGGGCCCAACGGGTTCACTTGGTCTAGTTTCATACTAAAATTGATACCATTTTCTAGCATAAGCTCAAACACATTTGAATGCTTAAATCCAGAACCTATTGGAGCACTGTTGCATTTTCCAACGTAATCTTTAGAGTTTAGCCATTGATAAAGTCATCAGTTATTAATGAAATAGACTTGCTGTAAAATACCTCTGCTGCTTGAACTATGCCTTTAATCGAGTGGTAAGGCATAAATTATTATTTAGCAACGTATGTCTTTCCAAATCTAATCATTTATGCATTCCAATTTTTTTCTTTGATATTTCAATTATGGATTTAAAAAAAATTAAGTTTGATATTTCATAGCACCTTAATTTTATGTGCATGTGTCCATCTTAGTAAGCTCTGCAAAGTATTTGTTGAAAATTGTAATTATTAATATCAAGTTTGCAATCTTTAGAGTATGCAGTAGGTTACTAATATTGGATGCTATCCCCCAGAACTGATGCAACCAATGTCAGAAAAGGGACTGTCTATGCCAGAGGCACTGCTGGACCTTCTGGGTTTTCTTTGGGATCAGCAGCACTTTGCTGCTGACAGCAAAATATTAAATATATAAATCTGTATTGTCCCAAAATTAAAACTGTCACTTACCTCCAGATTCCAAAGCAAAATCCACCATTCCAGTCCTATCTTCACTGTATAGCTTTAAAGCATTGCTCACTATTACATGTACTTGCTGCAGAGTAAACAAGGAGAAAACAGAAAACAGTAACTCGTATGCTGAAAAACTAGCAAATAATAATGTAATTTTAGCTTCCTTTAACTTCATTCAATGTATTTGACACAAAGCAAGCCAAGCTACTCACTAGACACTAAAACAAACTTCCCCATGTTCCTTAAAGTCCAAAATGCAGAAGTATCAACATTTGTTTCATCAATACCAATTTCTAAATAACTTGTTTTAACAAAAACACAATTCAAAACACTTTATTCATCGAAATATAGATTGATAACACAAAAACTTATTTGAACAGCTATTATTTGTACCATGGAGAGTTTTGTTAGCAATTACAAACTCTCACTGCTAATATCTTAAATACAAACTTGGTGTTCAATCCTTCAAGACAGCATCAACAAAATGGGGATACCAGTTTTAAGGATGCAAGGCTTGGAAAAAAAAGGTTTCATTAAACAATAACTGTACATGAAGCTTCAACGGCAGAGATAAATTTCTGGTGATTATAAAACCAAGATACAAAACAGCATATGGATCGTAAAGCCCAACTTAAAAAGGGGTAGAAATGGGAGGGTTTCAGGAGCTAATTCAACTGCCTGGGGATCTGAAAGCAGTGAAAGCAGAAGTGAAAGCAGTGAAAAAGCATTCCCATGTGCAGGGGGAAGTTGAGGGAGGGCTGCCAGACATTGTACAAAGGCTTCCACTGTCTTCCAGAAATTAGCAACATTGCAGATATTCTGAGTAAATTCTCAATACTTTGGTGAGAAAAGATTGGACAAAACAAAAAATGAAGTTATATGTGTACCAGGGCTGTTTTGTCCCTCTGCATAGAGTGGGTGATTTGTCAGATTATTTTCCAGGGGGAACTTGTTTGGAGCACATTACTTCACAGCCAAACAGTGTGCTAAATATTAAGTGGGCATGAGAACAAACCGTATATTATGGAGTTATGCAAATTCATTTTACCTAGATACACCAACATAGGGGAATGACACTTCCAACTCACCTCCTCTGAAATCCCACTGATCCCAGCATTATTCACTGCACAAGCAGCCACCCATGCATCTGGCAGTTGTTTTGTCTCGATCCAGTGTTGAGAAAGATTTTTAAGGATTTTCATTTCCAAATCTTTCAAAAGGATCTGAAGTTCGCTGTGACTGGCAAATTGAGAGGACAGCCATTCCTTGAAGGACTCGGGTGAAGTTTGCTTGCTCCCAAAAACCAGCAAACTGACCAATTCTTGGACCCGACTGTCTACCTGGAAAAAGAACAAATTGTAATTTTAGTTCTACAGACCCCCAAATAGTAGCCCGTATGTCGGGTGTAAGATGCAGGAAGAGTTAAAACTGGCATGTAAGAAAGGTAATGCCACTGTGGTGATGGGCGATTTCAATATGCAGGTAGACTGGGAAAATCAGGTTGGTTCTGGACCCCAAGAAAGAGAGTTTGTAGAGTGCCTTAGATTCTTAGAGCAGCTTAAGTGCCTCCGAGATGGATTCTTAGAGCCTACCAGAGAAAGGGCAATTCTGGATTTAGTGTTGTCCAATGAACCAGATTTGATAAGAGAACTCAAGGTAAAGGAACTGCTTGGAGGTAGTGATCATAATATGATTGGTTTTAATCTGCAATTTGAGAAGGAGAAGGTTAAATCGGAAGTGTCAGTGTTTCAGTTGAACAGAGGGAACTATGAAGGCATGAGAGAGGAGCTGGCCAAGGTAGACTGGAAAGGGATCCTAGCAGGATTGACGGTGGAACAGCAATGGCAGGAATTTCTGGGCATAATCCGGAAGACGCAGGATCATTTCATTCCAAAAAGGAAGAAAGATTCTAAGGGGAGTAGGAGGCAACCGTGGCTGACAAGGGAAGTTAGGGATGGAATAAAACTAAAAGAAAAGAGGTATAACACAGCAACTGTTTACCATATATATTAATGATTTGGAAGAGGGAATTAGAAGCAACACTAGTAAGTTTGCGGGTGACACAAAGCTGGGTGCAGTGTAAACTGAAGAGGATGTTAGGAGGTTGCAGGTTGACCTGGACAGGTTTGAGTGAGTGGGCAGATGCGTGGCAGCTGCAATATAATATAGATAAATGTGAGGTTATCCACTTTGACGGCAGAAACAAGGAGGCAGATTATTATCTCAATGGAGTTAGGTTAGGTAAGGGGGATGTGCAGCGAGACCTGGATGTCCTTGTACACCAGTCACAGAAAGTTGGCGTGCAGGTACAGCAGGCAGTGAAGAAAGCTAATGGAATGTTGGGCTTCATAACAAGAGGATTTCAGTATATGAGTAAAGAGGTTCTTCTGCAGTTGTATAGGGCCCTGGTAAGATATCTGGAGTATTGTGTAGTGTTTTGGTCTCCTAATTTGAGGAAGGACATCCTTGTAATTGAGGCAGCGCAGCGTAGGTTCACGAGATTGATCCCTGGGATGGCGGGACTGACATACGAGGAAGATTGAAAAGACCAGGCTTGTATTCACCGGAGTTTGGAAGGATGAGAGGGGATCTTATAGAAACATATAAAATTATAAAAGGACTGGACAAGCTAGATGCAGGAAAAATTTTCCCAATGTTGGGCGAGTCCAGAACCAGGGGCCGCAGTCTTAGAATAAAGGGGAGGCCATTTAAAACCGAGGTCAACCAGAGAGTTGTGAATTTGTGGAATTCTCTGCCACAGAGGGCAGTGGAAGCCAAATCACTGGATGGATTTAAGAGAGAGTTATATAGAGCTCTAGGGGCTAGTGGAATCAAGGGATATGGGGAGAAGGCAGGCACGGTTATTGATCGGGGACGATCAGCCATGATCACAATGAATGGCGGTGCTGGCTCGAAGGGCCGAATGGCCTCCTCCTGCACCTATTTTCTATGTTTTAAGTAATGCGGATTTTACTGGGTTATTTGTGATGTTATAAATATGTTTATCCATTACTGAGCAGCAGATGGAGAGAAATATAAAAATATTCAAATAATTTTGCAATGCAAAGCTTCACACTTACACTTCCTTGAATTCCATCCATCTTTGCACAGGATGCTTTTAGCTCTTGCATGCTTGACAATTCTGACCTTATGGTGGATAATTCTATATCTAATCTTTTCAGTTCAGATTCAAGGTGCTGGTACTGTTCCTCATTCTCACTGCTTGAAAAAAGAGAAAACTGAAAAGGGCGTACATTGAAATATCACAGCACATTTTGTCAGAGTATGTCGCACCATACCTTCCAATTGTATCCTTTGTTGATTCCACCTCTTTGTACATCTCCTATAACAAATTTGATAAAAATAGAAAAAAGATACTTCAGTGCAGATAAGCTTTTCAGTCATACACAGTCATACAGTTGTAGTGTCTTACAGTGTAGAAACAGGCCCTTCGGCCCAAAGTCCCACCTGCCTGCGTTTGGCCCATATCCCTCTAAACCTGGCCACCCAGTAATCCATCAAATAGATCAAAAAGTTCTGAAGACAAGAAACCATGTACTGCAGGTGCTGGTTTACACAAAAGGAAACAATGGGCTGGAGAAATTCAGCAGGTTAGGCAGCATCGCTGGTTTTAGGCCCCGACCGAAACGTCACGTTCATGTCATGTTCTCCAGAAATGCTGCCTGACCCGCTCAGTTACTCCAGCACTGTGTCCTAAATTAGCTAGAAACTCCTATTGGAGCCGTGAAGTTTTAAGATGATGCATGCTTTTGTCATAATAAATGTTACATGGTCTGGAACCAGAGTACAGCAGAACAATATTCTTTCCCGTTATGCGACGTTGTCATCGTGGATATATTGGATCAATGAAAAGTGAAAACTGATAGCAACTTGAAGGGAATAGGATAGACATTTAAAAGGGAGAGAATTCAAGAACTGAAAAAGAGAAAGAATGAGATTAACTGGACAGCTTTAAAAAAAAAAAAAAATGTGCTAAATGACCTACAGTAATGTAAAATCATGTTCTATTCACTGCTATCTCCAACTAATGTTGCTCCACAAAAATAATGTATGAAGAAAGACATTTCAAAAATCCCTTTTCTTGAACTCCACGTAAAACACTAATTTCTAATAGTTGGACTAGGCTCCTTAATAAGATTTCTAGGGATATGCTTGGACACTGTAATTTCCAAACTTTTCAATCATTTTATATAGCTGTGCCATATGTTTTACTTTTCAGTTCACTCCTCTGCCTGTCGAATTACACAAGTACAACTGCCGATTCCTGCTGCATTTTGACAGGCTTAAGCAAAGGTTTTTGACATTAGCTAAATCAGGGTTTTGTTGTGCAGAGAATAATGATTACAAACCAAGGCCTCCGTTTCCACCCACCACACCATCCTGAATAATGGCCTTTCCCTTAATTATCCATCAAAATCTAATGGCAGTTATTTAAATTACAATCACAGCAGATGGTGGGCCAGATTCACAAGCTAACCCATGGATTAATGAAACGCCAGGTTGACAATGCTTCACTAGCACTGAAAGTGGACAATTAATGTGTAAATAGGATGTTATGAGATACATCAGGTAAAAAAAAGAGCCTCTGGAGAATTTTAAAAAAAACATAAATTCAAAGATCACTTAAAAAAGGTGTTTATGCTATTTATTGAGATTTAGATTCTGAAGTGTTCAACAATACACAAAAAAACTATACTAATGTGCCTTAAAATTAGTCAAATATATTTCCCACTAATGTTAAGAAAATCCAACACAAATGTCCCACTGCTGACTGGATAACATGTAAAACTTATCAAATTTGATAACTACATTGTTTTCTTGACACCATAAAAACAATTGCAGCTAATGTCACAAAATGTTCCCAGAATGGAAGAGACTGACCAGTTCATGATGCATTGACAAATTCAGTGTGTATTTTGAAAAATAAGATTACGCATTTCAACGCAAAAAACATTGCCAGTAATTTTACTGATTCTTTCTGGCCACTAATTTCATACAAATATAGTGCGATTCATACATCAAATGTACATTTAATCACACCAGCTATTCTGTTTTTGAAAATAATGCACTGTTTAGATTAAAGGTTCAAAGGTCAGTTTATTGTCACATGTACCAATTAAGGTATAGTGAAACTAGAATTACCATCATAAACTGTACATTCAAAGCAACATGTTCATTCAAAATAATTTCTGCTGATCGTTTGAGAACTGAAATCTCTTTGCTTAGTAGTCACTGCATTTCCTCAAAATCCAAAAAAAAGCTGGCGTGTTTAGATGGGATGAAGACACCCAAAGTCTTTTCCCCAACCTGCATTTAATGGAGCAAGCACTTCATTTCTGAATTGTAAATAGCAGAAATAAAGCTCACTTTAAAGGTCTACAAAGTTCCCAATAAAATATGCAGTCATCATAAATCTGTGGCTCCTAATTTCCTGACGAGGACCAATTCTTTGTAAACAGATTTTCAATAGACTGAAGCAAGAGAGTGCAGATGCTGGAATATAGACAATAGACAATAGACAATAGGTGCAGGAGTAGGCCATTCAGCCCTTCGAGCCAGCACCGCCATTCAATGCGATCATGGCTGATCACTATCAATCAGTACCCCGTTCCTGCCTTCTCCCCATACCCCCTCACTCCGCTATCCTTAAGAGCTCTATCCAGCTCTCTCTTGAAAGCATCCAACGAACTGGCCTCCACTGCCTTCTGAGGCAGAGAATTCCACACCTTCACCACCCTCTGACTGAAAAAGTTCTTCCTCATCTCCGTTCTAAATGGCCTACCCCTTATTCTCAAACTGTGGCCCCTTGTTCTGGACTCCCCCAACATTGGGAACATGTTATCTGCCTCTAATGTGTCCAATCCCCTAATTATCTTATATGTTTCAATAAGATCCCCCCTCATCCTTCTAAATTCCAGTGTATACAAGCCCAATCGCTCCAGCCTTTCAACATACGACAGTCCCGCCATTCCGGGAATTAATCTAGTGAACCTACGCTGCACGCCCTCCATAGCAAGAATATCCTTCCTCAAATTTGGAGACCAAAACTGCACACAGTACTCCAGGTGCGGTCTCACCAGGGCCCGGTACAACTGTAGAAGGACCTCTTTGCTCCTATACTCAACTCCTCTTGTTACGAAGGCCAACATTCCATTGGCTTTCTTCACTGCCTGCTGAACCTGCATGCTTCCTTTCATTGACTGATGCACTAGGACACCCAGATCTCGTTGAACTCCCCCTCCTCCTAACTTGACACCATTCAGATAATAATCTGCCTTTCTATTCTTACTTCCAAAGTGAATAACCTCACACTTATCTACATTAAACTGCATCTGCCATGTATCCGCCCACTCACACAACCTGTCCAGGTCACCCTGCAGCCTTATTGCATCTTCCTCACAATTCACACTACCCCCCAACTTAGTATCATCTGCAAATTTGCTAATGGTACTTTTAATCCCTTCGTCTAAGTCATTAATGTATATCGTAAATAGCTGGGGTCCCAGCACCGAACCTTGCGGTACCCCACTGGTCACTGCCTGCCATTCCGAAAGGGACCCATTTATCCCCACTCTTTGCTTTCTGTCTGTTAACCAATTTTCTATCCATGTCAGTACCCTACCCCCAATACCATGTGCCCTAATTTTGCCCACTAATCTCCTATGTGGGACCTTGTCGAAGGCTTTCTGAAAGTCGAGGTACACCACATCCACTGACTCTCCCTTGTCAATTTTCCTAGTTACATCCTCAAAAAATTCCAGTAGATTTGTCAAGCATGATTTCCCCTTCGTAAATCCATGCTGACTCGGAACGATCCCGTTACTGCTATCCAAATGCTCAGCAATTTCGTCTTTTATAATTGACTCCAGCATTTTCCCCACCACTGATGTCAGACTAACTGGTCTATAATTACCCGTTTTCTCTCTCCCTCCTTTCTTAAAAAGTGGGATAACATTTGCTATTCTCCAATCCACAGGAACTGATCCTGAATCTATAGAACATTGAAAAATGATCTCCAATGCTTCCACTATTTCTAGAGCCACCTCCTTAAGTACTCTGGGATGCAGACCATCAGGCCCTGGGGATTTATCAGCCTTCAGTCCCATCAGTCTACCCAAAACCATTTCCTGCCTAATGTGGATTTCCTTCAGTTCCTCCATCACCCTAGGTTCTCCAGCCCCTAGAACATTTGGGAGATTGTGTGTATCTTCCTCAGTGAAGACAGATCCAAAGTAACGGTTTAACTCGTCTGCCATTTCTTTGTTCCCCATAATAAATTCCCCTGCTTCTGTCTTCAAGGGACCCACATTTGCCTTGACTATTTTTTTCCTCTTCACGTACCTAAAAAAACTTTTGCTATCCTCCTTTATATTATTGGCTAGTTTACCCTCGTACCTCATCTTTTCTCCTCGTATTGCCTTTTTAGTTAACTTTTGTTGCTCTTTAAAAGAGTCCCAATCCTCTGTCTTCCCACTCTTCTTTGCTATGTTATACTTCCTCTCCTTAATTTTTATGCTGTCCCTGACTTCCCTTGTCAGCCACAGGTGTCTCTTACTCCCCTTAGAGTCTTTCCACCTCTTTGGAATAAATTGATCCTGCAACCTCTGCATTATTCCCAGGAATACCTGCCATTGCTGTTCTACCGTCTTCCCTGCTAGGGCCTCCTTCCAATCAATTTTGGCCAGCTCCCGCCTCATGCCTCTGTAATCCCCTTTGCTATACTGTAATACCGACACTTCCGATTTTCCCTTCTGCCTTTCCATTTGCAGAGTAAAACTTATCATGTTGTGATCACTGCCTCCTAATGGCTCTTTTACCTCTAGTCCCCTTATCAGATCAGGATCATTACACAACACTAAATCCAGAATTGCCTTCTCCCTGGTAGGCTCCAGTACAAGCTGTTCTAAGAATCCATCTCGAAGGCACTCTACAAACTCTCTTTCCTGGGGTCCATTTCCAACCTGATTTTCCCAGTCTACCTGCATGTTGAAATCTCCCATAACCACCGTAGCATTACATTTTTGACACGCCAATTTTATCTCCTGATTTAACTTGCACCCTAAGTCGAGGCTACTGTTTGGGGGCCTATAGATAACTCCCATTAGGGTCTTTTTACCCTTACAATTTCTCATTTCTATCCATACTGATTCAACATCTCCTGATTCTATGTCACCCCTTGCAAGGGAATGAATATCATTCCTTACCATCAGAGCAACCCCACCCCCTCTGCCCACCTGTCTGTCTTTTCTATACGTTGTGTACCCCTGAATATTCAGTTCCCAGCCCTGGTCCTCTTGTAGCCATGTCTCAGTGATCCCTACAACATCATACTTGCCCATGACTAACTGAGCCTCAAGCTCATCCACTTTATTTTTTATACTACGCGCATTTAAGTACAACACTTTAACTTCTGTATTTACCTCCCCTCTCACATCGTTCACAATTGGCCCTGCCCTTAATTTCTTTTCCGCTCTAGAACTTCTGTTCCCATTCTTCCGAGAGTCTTTTGCAATATCTCCTGTATTCCCTTTTACCTCATCTTCATATTCACAATTTGTTAACCCCTCCCCCCCACTACTTAGTTTAAAGCCACAGGTGTCACACTAGCAAACCTGCCTGCCAGAATGTTTGTCCCCCTGCTGTTAAGATGCAACCCGTCCCTTTTGTACAAGTCACCCCTAGCCCAGAAGAGATCCCAGTGGTCCAGAAATCTAAATCCCTGCTCTCTGCACCAGTCCCTCAGCCATAAATTCATACCCTCTATCTCTCTGTTCCTGGCCTCACCAGCACGAGGTACGAGAATACGGTGCAAAAATTAAAATGCATCAAGAACCCAGTAAGTCAAACAGCATCTGTGGAGGCAAAGTGATAATCAACTGTATCCAGACCAAATGTGTAAGGAAAGATAAAGAGATATATAAATGGGAAGGGGCGAGACAGAAGATGGTGTAACCAGATTTTAGGGGGGCTGGGGATGGGGTGAAATGGGCAGGTGGGGAAGGGTAAGAGGTTGTTGTGACCATTCAAAAGACTTTTTAGGACTGAGTATAATAAAAAAAATTGAGCGATTTTCCTAATTAAGGAACTTTATTACTTTACAAGTGACAACATCCACTGCTGATGCTACAATCAATGCGGGGAGCACGCAAAAAAAAAACTGCTGGAGGAACTCAGCGGGTCAGGCAACATCTGTGGAGGGAAATGGATAGACTGAAGGATTTGACCCAAAACCTCCAGTAGTTTTTTTTATACTCATGATTCCAGTATCTGTAGTCGTGTGTCTCCAGGGTACAAGTCGTCTTTCTTACAAGCGAAACTAGCTCCCTTGTGCCCACAATCCTGCGCTGACCCCACAGTGAAGTTTAAAGCAGTTACTGGCATGAGTTTGTGCACGTCTTCCAGATAAACTTAGCCTTTGTGCAATACAATTGTCAGTTTGTTCTTTGATTCTACAATCAACTCAGTTTAATTAATAACTAAACTTCTGTTTAAATACAATTACAGTAAAATGTCCAAGGTTCACTCATCACTCAAGGTACAATTACCAAATTATACACAAAATTAGACTGTTCGTAGTCTACAGGAAGAATGATCTGGTTTTTATTTTTCTTTTGTGCCAGAGCATTGCAACATGCAAACTGATTCTTGTCCAGATAGTCCTTTGTGTGAGCACCTCTACAATCTGCTTTGCCAAACAGATTGAGCTCCATGTTTCAGAATTAAGCCTAATCTAATCGCCCACTGGGGACTGGCAACAGGAAGTGTGCAAAGGTTCGACAATTACCCAGTCACATTATGAACTAGCAGGTATAACTACAAAATTACAGTACCTCTGATCTGTTAGACAAGCTCTGAAACATTAACTCCAGTTCAGCAATTCGTAACTCATGGTTCTGATGCAAAGCCACAAACTGGTTCTGGTAAGGAAGGAAAACAGTGGTTAACTCAGCCAAACAAACAAATAATCACGTTAAAAGTATCTCAGAATGGAAGGTTTGGCCATCATAAACTCTGGGATTTTAATGGAAACTGATTTCTAAGAGATCTTTAGAAGCTTCGGGCGACACTGGAGCACCGCAGTAGAGTTGCTGCCTTACAGTGCCAGTGACCCAGGTTCGATCCTGACTACGGGTGCTGTCTGTATGAAGTTAGTGTGTTCTCCCCATGACTGTGTGGGTTTTCTCCGGGTGCTATGGTTTCCTCCCACACTCCAAGGACGTACAGGTTTGTAGGTTAATTAGATTTGGTGAAAATTGTAAATTGTCCCTAGTGTGTAGGATAGTGCTAGCGTACAGGGATCGCTAGTCGACAGGGAGTCGATGGACGGAAGAGCCAGTTTCCACGCTGTATCTCTAAACTAAACTAACTAATAACTAAACTGTTCTGTTTAAATATAATTACAAACCATGTTACCATATTTGCAGAGGCAATATGGTCACATTAATAATTTAAAGGATAAACATCAAATAAATTCAAGAGGCTCTACTCCAAGCCTGTCTTATGGTTGGTCAGTTGCATCACTTGTTTTGAAAATGGTCAGCCTACAATTGAGACCTAGATGTTACCAATTCAGCCCCCTTTAGCTTTCCCTTCGTCTTACTCATTGTATTTGAGTTTGGCTTGGTATTTATGTATAGTTGTAACAGATTTGATTAGATAGCATGCAAAATAAAGCTTTTCACTGTACCTTGGTACATGCAACGATAATAAACAAACCAAATTAATGAAAAATGAGGCCAAAAAAAAATCAAAGATTTTACTTTTCTGTTACTAAGCCTAATCGAATTGCCCAGCTGGCCAAGTTTCACTTATTTACACATGCAGAACATGTTTTGAGTATTTCAATACATCAAAGCTGTGACATGAATCCTTGACACTGAAACTGATAAAAATCAGACAAGCCACTTCCCAATTGTCAGGTTTCTGATGTTGGAATGTTAATGTTCCTCCAATTCTGAGGAATTGAAGAAATCCACTGTTACATCCGGTGCTTATTTCCAAACGCAGACAATTATCTAAAGAGATCATCCTCACTGGCACAGTTGTTCAAAGAGCTACTCACTGACTGGACACTTGTTTCAATGCAAAGGCAGCTTTATTCTCAGTATAAAGTCCAAAGTATCCAGGCAACGGAATGCATATTATGTGCACAGTAAGGAAGAGCACCAATGACCACCAAAGACAGATTGCAATGGAATTCCAGAAAGTTTAGGTGCTAATGTTCAAGGATTTTCAAAATGTCACCATTAATTTCTACTACCAACTGAAATTTCACCCAGTTCTAGTTTCACAGAGGAACAATTGATTTAACTCTGTAAAATATAGAATACAGAACAGTGCAGCACACGAACAGACCCTTCGGTCCACAATGTCTGTGCTGAACATGATGCTAAGACCATCTTTCATCCACCTGCGCATAATCCATATTCCTCCAATCCCTGCTTATCCATATGCCTATCCAAAAGCCTCTTAAATGCCATTATCATATCTATCTCAACCTCCAACCCTGTCAGCACGTTCCAGGCACCCGCCACCCCCTGTATAAAAGAAGTTGCCCAGCATATCTCCTTGAACTTGGCCCACCCACCTCACCTTGGCCCTCAAGTATTTGATTTTTCCATCCTTGGAAAAAAGTTCTGACTGTTTACCCTATCTATGCCTCTCATCATTTTATATACTTAAATATAATACAGGTCCATCACTAATTTTCTGGCATCCTTGGACCAACAGAGTTCACTGCCTTGGGGAGCTGAGATGCCGGCCCGCTAATTCGGTTGTAGAAGTCGGCTATGGGAATGGGTCTGCTGGCTCCGACTGGGCCAGATACCTGATCTCCACAACTGCCTTTTACTAACAAATGCTTCCGAAAGAGCCAAGAAACTAAGCATAAATGCCGTAAAAAGTAGAAGTGGCCTCTAAAGAGTTAAGCAAAGGTCAGAAAGCTGCTCTTGGATCACCTTGTACCAACCATGAACATTATTAGTAATGGATATTCAGAAGCACATATGTAAATAAAAGCGCACAGCAACACAACAAATTAATTTGTCCAGGATCAAGTCCAGGTGCAATCTGATGTACATAAAACAGCTCAGAGGAAATTTATAGCTAAAAAAATAACAGCAATGTTATGCCCAGTTCAACCTTTACAAACCACATCTGGCTGCAGCTGGAAACTGCTATCAGAGATGGTCTTCAGATCCACAGGTAAGATTGCGGTTAACTCTGTTGCAAAGGTGAGCAAACTAGAATATATCACTGAAGCTGACCTCAGCCGTTGCTTTCTCTTATCTTTCAGTTTACTTTATTGTCACGTGTACAGTGAAATGTTTTTATTATGTGCTAACCAGTCAGTGGAAAGACCATACAAGATTACAATCCACAATGTATAAATACACGAAAAGGGAATAACATGAGTAACGTTTAGAACAAGGTAAAGTCCAATCAAAGATAGTCCGAGGGTCTCCATTGAGGTAGATAGCTCAGGTAGATAGCTCAGGACTGCTTTAGTTGTTTGTAGGATGGTTCAATTGCCTGATAACAACTGGGAAGAAACTGTCCCTAAATCTGGAGGATGACACAAAATGCTTGAGTAACTCAGCGGGTCAGGCCGCATCTCTGGAGAAAAGGAATAGGTGTCATTTCGGGTCAAGACCCTTCATCAGAATCTGGAGGTGTGCGTTTTCATACTTTTATACCTCTTGCCTGATGGGAGAGGGGAGAAGAGGGAGCGGCTGGGGTGCGACTCATCCTTGATTATGCTGGTGGCAATGCCAAGGTGTAGATGGCGTTAATGGAAGGGAGGTTGGTTTGTGCAATGGTCTGGTTCACTCTAGTAACTTACCTGGGAATGATCACTTGTTTCCAACTTTTTCTCTTCTCGCAGCACATTTGACTGCTGGCTGATCAAGTTTCTGATGAGGATGGAGATTCTCTCTTTATCGCTCATCTCTCTGACCTGCTCCTGTAACTTCTCTAACAAACCAATAAGCTGACTGTAACGAACGTCTGCAGTGTGGGTGGTCTGATCACACTTGCCATTCAGAAAAGCAACCTGCTTTTCCAACTCTGCCACACGACTCCAATCAAAAGAGTGTCCAGTATTCTGAAACAAATAGCCACACACAGTGGTAAAAAAAAAGCACTTCAGGTCCTGAGCAATGCTGCACAAAACTATTTATGCTGGAACCATTACCAGGGTAATCGGTGGAGAACTTGGAATCTCTTCATTTGTCTGAACATTTGGTACAATTTCTTTTGAACGCTGTGTTGTTTGTAACGCCGTTCCATTGAAGATTGGCAACAATGACCACAAGCCTGCCAGTCCATAGTACCACAGACCAACTGAAGAAATGAAAAGGTATTACAATATTGTACTAAAGATGGTGAACAATAATTTGCTACAGGTAGAAATAAGGGAACTGTAGTTTTGTGTTGCTATATTTAGCACCACAAAGTAGTTAAACCACAAGCTTTTGTGCTTTTTCAGCCCCATTTTCTGATGGTCCCTTTATCAATAATGTAATTAATCAGGGCAAATTCTAACACATCAAGTCCACTATTTTAAACAATGACTTCACAAGTTACATAAAAAATATAGTAAATACTTTTAATGAAGGGTTTTTACTGCCTTTCAACATTGATTTACCAATTAGTCTCAAACCCATTTTTAATGTAGCCCACTAGATGACGGTGTTCTATCAATTAAGAGTGCCGATTGAAGAGCTGAACACTTAAAGGCAGCATAAAATTAAAATTTATCATTACAATATGGAGGAAACTCAATGACCAAAGAGCCTGATAAGATCGGTCTAAACAAAAGTGAGGGGCACAATCTAGAACACTGACAAATGTACCATTTGGATACCAACTTTTATTGGTATTACCAGCTGGTAATGGTTTGGATTCAAACAACATGAATGAATTTGGATTCAAACCATTTAAACACCGGCTTTTGGATTTGATAGCAAAAAGAAAAATAGGGCAGAGATTTATTATTGAAATTCATGCCTGAAGGCCAAAATTCTAACTATTGAAACAGAACTTTGTTTCCACTTGATTCAATTACAGATCAGTTTATATTCCTTTATCATAAAGTGAATTAGTGAATTTTGTAACTGGTCTATTTGTCACTTTTCCAACTTGAATTCTTCTTTAAAATAAACATTTCACAGCAATTCATCCATGTTACTTGAATGAATAAATAATGGGAGCAAGTCTGTTTTATGTGCGCAGGAAGCCGTTTGTCTTAAGTACTCAAGACCATTTTGGAAGGTTTGGCCATAGGGAAGAAGCAAATTACTGCCAATATACATGGGAGAGATTTACAAAAGGCACATTGAAAAGAAATTTGACAGTATATTCATTGATGCTCATAGATACCTTGGTATCTACAATGGTACATCTGCGCAGGTCCACCACCAATTTTCTGGCACCCTTGGTTCCAGAGCCTTTCTGGATTATCCGTTTTGCCAGGCCAACAGAGGTCAAGGGCTCCGAGAGGAGTCCAACAGTACTGGAACAGTCCACCTAGACCACCGAGGAACCGAGATACCCACCCCGCAAAGTCGGCCACGGAAATTGTCTATGGGAATGGATCTGCTGGCTCTCGCCGGGCCCGAGTTACAGGTGCCGGGCCCGAGTTACCAGAGGTCAGGTGGGGACAAATTCGACCCGCCAATTGGCGCAAAAGTCCCGATGAGATTGAGATCAGCCACCTCATCCGGCCTAGGCGATACAATTTTGGGGGGATTTCAAGTGCACTCTCGTAAATTGTGTCAGATTAAAGGTTGGGAATGTGGCTTATCTGGGCATATGCCACAGCCATCCTAAACTACGACGAGTTGTACTAGTCATTTGTCATACAGTTAACCTTATGTGCAACCTTGCTTTATCAGGTTGTTAATTCTGCACACAGGAATACGGTTTCTTCATTGTACTCTGACCTTCTTTCAGTTCACAGTACTAGTAAGACTGCAGTGCATTCAAGGTTTGTGTTTACTTACCAAATAGAAGAAGAAATGGAATCAATAAGAACAACCATCTAAGTAATCTGGGAAGACACCTGAATGCAAAGACAATAATTTCCAAACTAAATTAAATCTAGTCATTTTTAAAATGTCTAATACATTTAGTACTCTCCTTCCAATGTGTACAGTGAAGCATGTGATCTACATCAGCAAAACATACCTGGTGAGCAAGAACACATCAAGAAGGGACACTAAAGTAATCAGCTGGTACCATCCAGTCCCAAGCCACCAAAATGCTCCAGAAGCAGCCTTTCCTAAAAACAAACACAAAAGAATAAATGTGGAGCCAAGTAATCAGGTGCTCACCCTGAAAAGCAGCTTGGTACAAGTGCAAATGCTGCAACAAACATGCTGTACGTAGCACCCGGCAATAAATCGGAGAAAGTAGGAACAAATGTATGGATCCAAGAAGAATGGTGAAGAAAACTAAGGCAGGTCAGTACACTACTGAAGCCATCGCAATATGCCAAAGACTTGGGTGAAATCAAAATTTACAACACCGTAATACTTGAAAGCATGCATTACAAAAGCTCTAGGAGTACCAAGCATGCACAAAATCAATTGGGTGGAACAAATGCAGAACAAAAATGAAAAATTAAAATTAAATAACCTGGAGATACAATGGCCAACCACAGAATAGACAAGACCTTCCTGGATACAAACCAGGCAACAGCACCAACAGCCTGGATCATTTGCAGCAACAATGAGCCTACAAATATAAAACAAATCAATCTGGAATACATCAACTGAGCAAATTCAGAAATTTCTTGTTGGGATAAATATTTATTAAATACACTGGACAAAAAGTTGAAGCACCAAATCTTCCAAACATGCAATAATAACAAGTTTTGCCATTTTTCAAAAAGAGGACAAAGTAGAATTTAAAAAGAAAACAACCTGCATAAGAAAAGACCAGCCAGATAGTCCGTGTGACTTGTGTATGCTTCATGTACTTTGTGGACTCCATGTCAGTGGATTTATATGTATCGTGTTGCATCCCCTTACAGTCATCACCTGTTGATTGTGGCAGTATAATCCATTAGTCAAGTGAACAAGGGGAAATTGGTGGTCAAGTGTATTTGCCCCACAAGCAGCTGTGGAATGAAGCAGCAACATCAGGTAGCAAACTAAAATACTTACACAAGGACTCCCCATTTATATTCAGGTGTCCATCCCCAGTAATCAATTCTTTTACATTCATTCGTCCACAGTAACTTGAATGGGCTGCAACACAGAAACCGATCCTTAGCTGGCTTTCTCCAAGATGGTAAAAATATTGTCGAGAAAAAGCTTGCTCCCAAATCGATGGGAAATGAAGTTGACCAATTTGCATGTAGCCAACACAACGCTCATGCATGCAAATGACCGCGTTATTAAGTATTTACCTAAATAAATTAGTAAAAAGGTACGGTATTGGCTACTTAAATTTAGTGCACCAATTTACAACCACAAGCTGGGTCCTCTGCAAACAATGTAAACATGCAGTCTAAATCAAATAAGCAAAGAGTGAACGGACAGCACAAGTCAAAAACGATGGATTCAGGAATATAATCCATTTTGCTCAGATTCGTCGGCATGGGCAAGTTGAGCTGAAAGGCCTGTTTCCACGCTATGACTGTGACTCCAACACAATGACTTGAAGTTGTAGATTTTTGGAGAAGCACTTGAAAAATCTCAAACTAAACCCTTAGAATAATAATGCGGCAAGCATAATGAATAGAGCAGCAATTGGCTCATTTAGATGGCAACAGATTCATGCCCATGCAAGTGTGCGTTTCACCTACATGTACTTCGGGAGCAAAAACCAGTCTTCAACAATATTGTTTGATAAAGTTGTAAAAGCCATGCGGCTGCAGTAGATACAGCATACTTTGCCAGTCGATGTGCGTGACTTGTGAACAACATCACTCCTCCTAAAAAAAAATGAATGCAACCAATTTTTAAAATTCCAATAGCATTTTAGCCTTTACAGCACTCGAGGTTGGATGTACTTTCTACGGTAGGACTGTTCATGTATGTAAAGTACGTATTTTGGAGTATTTGCAAGTATTTTGCTGATTAAATCCTTTAATGTTAAATTGAAGTGAAAATTAATTCTTGCATGAAAACCCACGACAATTAAATAAATTAGTCAGTCATGTAACTTTTTCGTTTCACAAATTGTGTTGGAATCCATGGTCAATTATACCATCTTATGTACACAAATCTTGATGGTCTACATCAATTTCTGCCCTTAGAATAATAATCAATTTGCAGTTCAATAAAAACCAGTCTAGAAACTTCCTCTGAAATATCAAGCCAAAAGAATTACAATCTGTACCGCATTTAATAGTCAGAAACTTTTGCAAACTAAATTATTCAGCGAGAGTCAAGACTTCTAAATTAATTAAAATTTGGATATTTCAAATTAAAATCATACTTTCAATTCAATAATTATTCATAAATAAAGTCTCAGCAAATTACTTGTTAAATGCTCTGATAAACTAAATCACAGCTTGGCACAAATTAAAAATTAAGAATGAGATTTAGTCTCTTCCTTACTTCAACCTGCAAAAATTATATAGATCAAGGAATAGCCTTTGGCAATGTCATAAAAGGCATATGCACACAGAATAATTTCTTACAGTTTCTCCCCCTTCTCAACAGTCACACTTCTCAGGATGCCACCTGATACGATTTGTGCATATATTAAAAACAAATTTGTACTTCATGAAACAATACCAATTCCTTACTTAGCATTTGACTCTTCAAACAATGCCCCCCCATTGTCAACATATTTAAGTTGCATGTCAAGAATTTTCACTCAAGCAAGCTGAGACAGCACAGGAGGCCTCTGTTTAATTCATTGTCATAGAGAACAATCTGTAGACCCACTCTCTAATCCTACACTTCCTTATAACTCATGCAGAAATTTCCACAATTCATTTCTAGTTCTTTTGCGATTGTTTTGAATCTGTACCGCCTATTCCCGTCACTCAAGCAAAGTTTCAGCCAAAGCAAATAATGTTTGTTCATTTCTGCTATTAAAAACTATTAATTTAGAATATTTCTATTAAATTAAAATTGAGGACAAAAAAAATCATGTTTATCCAATTACATATAACCTCTCATTCCTGAACACATTCTAATTAATTTCCTCAATGCTTCCGCCAAAGCCTTCACATCACCCCAAATGCCTTGTATGCAAAATTGAACATAATACTCCAACTGGGCTGAATCGTAGATTATATTACTGTGGCAGGCATAGCAACAGATCAGACAAACCAAAAATTTGCTCATTTAGCATCCCCAAATGCAGCAACAGATGATGGAACAATATGCAGAAGGGAACCTCAAATTATTTTCACCCACAGAAGGCCCTGGGGTTTGTAGCCACTGGTACTTCTGTCCAAGTGTCATTGTTGCAAGTCTTATACATTAGTGACTTACTTGATTTGTCTTTGTTTCTGCTTCTGGAGTACACGGTAGAAGTAGTTGCATGAGAGGCACAGTGTGCCGTCAAAACATCTTTTCGTTCAGAAAGCATGCTGCAGTCAGTGCAGGTGTAACCATTGAACATTGCCATCTGCATTTCACCTGTTCGTATGTCCCCATTGGCTTGAATCAAAGTTGTATTTCCTCCTAAATGGCAAGAACAACAAAGCAAAATTGAATTGATTCAACCAATATGCCAGAATGAATAGTAATTGCAAACATCAGATAAACAATGAAAGATCTTTACCTTTACTGTCTCCATCATCCTCATCCAGTCCTAAAACAAACGCATTGATTGTAACATCAGTTTCATAGTATGCTGCTACATTATCTCTAACAAGTTCACCATCATTTCTATGGAGCCAACTAATTGTGCCTCAAGACATAAATCTTAAAAATGTTGGAACAAAAGGAAGATCCATTCTGAAATCCATTCTCAAAGTTCCAGTTTTGGTATTGATTCAAAACGTTTAACTCAAATAGTAGCATGTCTGAATGTAAAAGGGTTACAAACTATTGCAAAAACTGCTCCCGTAACAAAAAAACACACAAAATGTCAAAATCATAGAAGGAATTAAACAAATCCATTCTAGTGACTCATATCCACATTATTATAAACAGACCACTGAATAACATTACAAAAATGTGAAACATTGTATTAGGGCGTTACACAGTACATAATGCCCAACAGATAAGTTCTCTTTTTCTCCTGAGTTTAGAATTTCACAATTCCAGCAAAAGGCATCGCAGCTGCCGAGTCCTAACCCATTCTCACCTACAAACATCTTGCACAAGTCAATAGCTATAACAGTCCGAGATAATTAATTAATCCAAAACAAATATATTGAAAACAGTTGCTGCACCACACATAATTCATTGATGAGATAAGAATCTGGTGCAAATCTCCTGTGGTTTGTACATCCCAATTCTGCTCTGAACAATAAATTGCTTGTTTAATAATTATTACTAAGGGTTATGATTCACAATTATTAAATGAAATTTGGTAGCACCATTCTTACAATACTGTACAGTGTATCGTTCTGGTTGTCATTCAACAGGAAGGATGTAGTAGAAATCAAGAGGAGGCAAAAGGGGTTCAGGAAGATGTAGTAGTTACAAAGGAGAGATCAAAAAGACGGAGTTTATTCTCACTGAAACATTGGAGCCTGTGGGGTGATCAGAGGTTTATAAAATTGAGAGGAAATCCCCCCCCCCCCCCCCCCCCTAAGCAGGAGAGTACAGAACGAGAGGGCACATATTTAAGATGAAGGGGATAAATGTAAAAGATTTGAGGGACAAGTTTTTCCAGAGAGTGGTGAATATATGGAACAAACTGTAGAGAAGATAGAGGTAGATACAATTACAATGTTTAAAAGGGGTTTGGACAGGTACTTAGAAAAGAATGGAGTAGATGGACATGGCCGAATGCAGGAAAATGGGATTAGAGTAAATAGGCACCACCTTAGGCATGGACATGGTGGAATGAAAGAAACATACAACACAGAAACTGTTTTGGAGCTACATGCAGGATCAAGCCAGACGAGTTTCCGAACAATATATTTGTTTTAATATTCCAACATATATCAATCACAAAGAACCAGAACAATACTCAATAAATTCAAGATTTTCTTCACTGGAATTGACCCAAATGCAGGTTGGGGTAAACTTTAAGATGTAGTAGCACAGGGCTGCCAAAATATTTGCAACTTAATTTGTTTGATTTTAAGAATCCACCAAGTGATTAAACAATTTGCCTCTCCTTGCTTCTCTTTATGTGGTTTAACTGGTTTCCTTGAAATAAAACCATACTGGTGGTTTTAAGATAACATCTCTAAGTAACACATTTCATTTTCTATTAAAACGTGATGCTCCCAGACGAGATCAACTTAAGAAAAACTTTTTTTGTCTTTCTTGTACCTGAAGATGAGAGGGATTTATGATTTGACAGTAAAATTCAGTGGTTTTACACAAGCATTAGCTAATTTCCAAAACTAAACTGGTGCCTCAATTAAGGACACATCCTGAAGTAACCTCCAGGATTTTCTCCAAAAAGGCCTGCATGACCCACTGAGTTGCTCCAGCATTTTGTGTTCGTTTTTGTAAACCTGCATCTGCATTTCCTTGTTTCTACATTTTGACTGCTCCACTGTGAAATCTCTTCAAAGTATAACTATGAAGAATTTCTCCTCCTTTCATGTTCTCCAGAGATGCTGCCTGACTCGCTGCGTTACTCTAGAACTTTGTGCCCTTTTTTGTAAACCAGCATTTGCATTTCTTGGTTTCTACACTCTGATTCCAAAATATCAAAACTGAACCAACATTGTTTTAATTTTGTTTTAAAAATTAAACCCTGCATGCTCATCAAGCACCAGCTCAAATAATTGAAAAATATTCCCAGTTTCTCACAGAAGTCCGTTCTGAGAATTGCCACCGGGTCTAGTCATAATACAATCTTGAGACAAATCTTAAGCTCATTGATCAGCAATACTGCACTCCATCAATGTTGCAGGAGTACTGATAAAACTTTACAAGAATACGAGCACTTCTCTCATGGGTTTTAGGGAAACAGTGTACATCATTAACATGAAGCCCTTTTTCAAATTGGCAACAAAACTTTTGAATTCCTGAATTTCCCACTAAGCATGATTTTTAAAAATAGAGAACTGCAATGTTGCAGGAAGCCAAAAGTGATTGTGATTATGGTTTAGAGCATCCAAAACAAAAGACATCTGCTAGCTAAGACAGTGGTGGCATCATAGTAAGGCTCAAGATGCTTTGGGAGTTATTTAAGTGTTCTTTTAAATGAGGGTTTTCTAAACATAACCAGTACAGTTATAACAATGTTAAATTAAGGGGAAAAAAGGACATAAAGTGCTGGAGTAACTCAGTGGGTCAGGCAGCATTGCTGGAGATCATGGATAGGTGACGTTTCAGGTTAGGACCCTTCTTCGCCTGAAGAAAGGTCCCGACGCAAAACGTCACCCTGTCCATGTTCTCTAGAGATGCAACTTGATCCTCTGAGTTACTCCAGAACTGTGTCCTTTTTTGTAAAGCAGCATCTATAGTTCCTTGTTTCTACAACAAAGGGAATACTATTTTCATTACATGGGCCAAATTAGTGATACAACAATGCGATTTCAAACAGAAACTAAAGTATTTAAAATGTACTTTGGAAATTGATAAACAGTAAAAAGCCATCATGGATTTGATTAAACTCCTGCAATAATCAGACTCCATTGTCTCTTAAGTACGCAGATGCTACTTTAACTGAGCACGGCGATTGACAATAGACAATAGGTGCAGGAGGAGGCCATTCGGCCCTTCGAGCCAGCACCGCCATTCAATGTGATCATGGCTGATCATTCTCAATCAGTACCCCGTTCCTGCCTTCTCCCCATACCCCCTGACTCCGCTAACCTTAAGAGCTCTATCTAGCTCTATCTTGAATGCATTCAGAGAATTGGCCTCCACTGCCTTCTGAGGCAGAGAATTCCACAGATTCACAACTCTCTGACTGAAAAAGTTTTTCCTCATCTCCGTTCTAAACGGCCTACCCCTTATTCTTAAACTGTGGCCCCTTGTTCTGGACTCCCCCAACATTGGGAACATGTTTCCTGCCTCCAACCCTTAATAATCTTATACGTTTCGATAAGATCTCCTCTCATCCTTCTAAATTCCAGTGTATACAAGCCTAGTCGCTCCAATCTTTCAACATATGACAGTCCCGCCATTCCGGGAATTAACCTAGTAAACCTACGCTGCACGCCCTCAATAGCAAGAATATCCTTCCTCAAATTTGGAGACCAAAACTGTACACAGTACTCCAGGTGCGGTCTCACTAGGGCCCTGTACAACTGCAGAAGGACCTCTTTGCTCCTATACTCAACTCCTCTTGTTATGAAGGCCAACATTCCATTGGCTTTCTTCACTGCCTGCTGTACCTGCATGCTTCCTTTCAGTGACTGATGCACTTGGACACCCAGATCTCGTTGTACGTCCCCTGTTCCTAACTTGACACCATTCAGATAATACACTGCCTTCCTATTCTTACCACTAAAGTGGATAACCTCACACTTATCCACATTAAACTGCATCTGCCATGCATCCGCCCACTCACACAACCTGTCCAAGTCACCCTGCAACCTCATAGCATCTTCCTCACAGTTCACACTACCACCCAGCTTTATATCATCTGCAAATTTGCTAATGGTATTTTTAATCCCTACATCCAAGTCAATAATGTATATTTGTAAATAGCTGCGGTCCCAGCACCGAGCCTTGCAGTACCCCACTAGTCACTGCCTGCCATTCTGAAAGGGACCCATTTATCCCCACTCTTTGCTTTCTGTCTGTCAACCAATTTTTTATCCATGTCAGTACCCTACCTCCAATACCATGTGCTCTAATTTTGACCACTAATCTCCTATGTGGAACCTTGTCAAAGGCTTTCTGAAAGTCGAGGTACACCACATCCACCGGCTTTCCCCTGTCAATTTTCCTAGTTACATCCTCAAAGAATTCCAGAAGATTAGTCAAGCATGATTTCCCCTTCATAAATCCATGCTGACTCGGAACAATCCTGTTATTACTATCCAAATGCTCCGCAATTTCGTCTTTTATAATTGACTCCAGCATCTTCCCCACCACTGATATCAGACTAACTGGTCTATAATTTCCCATTTTCTCTCTCCCTCCTTTCTTAAAAAGTGGGACAACATTAGCTACCCTCCAATCCACAGGAACTGATCCTGAATCTATAGAACATTGAAAGTGATAGCAATTGTTTCTATTGACGCTTGAACGAGGATACTCTTTCTAACAATGCGGCACGGTAGCGCAGCGGTAGAGTTGCTGCTTTACAGCGAATGCAGCGCCGGAGACTCAGGTTCGATCCTGACTACGGGTGCTGCACTGTAAGGAGTTTGTACGTTCTCCCCGTGACCTGCGTGGGTTTTCTCCGAGATCTTCGGTTTCCTCCCACACTCCAAAGACGTACAGGTATGTAGGTTAATTGGCTGGGTAAATTAAAAAATTTAAAAATGTAAAAATTGTCCCTAGTGGGTGTAGGATAGTGTTAATGTACGGGGATCGCTGGGCGGCACGGACTTGGAGGGCCGAAAAGGCCTGTTTCCGGCTGTATATATATGATATGATGATATGATGATAATGTAACTTACAGCTTTTTGTATCTTCAATTTGGAGTAACAAAAATAAGCATTGCTATTGAAAGGATCTTTATTTCAGAAAATTATGTGGGAAAATATCCTTGTTATTGCAAGTTTCAAACTCTCCAGCCCTAGCTCCCTTTCCGCCCATTGACACAATTATTTTTTAATAATGGGATTTTCTATAACTTTCGGTTTTTTAGCAGAACTACCTGTATGTTATTTACATAGGCAGAGGAAGCTGTGACAGAAAAGTTTGAGTTTGATAAACCTAACATTATTAACCAGCATTACAAATGGATCACATTGCTTCGCGAACATACTTTTTCTATGCTCTTGATTAATTCCTGAAAATCCCTAGAAAAAGGTTGTCAAGGTTCAGCTCTTCAAAATGTTAGTTTGTAACTTTATAATAACACAAACTAACCTCTATAACCAGATTTAAAACATTAATTTATCTTGCTTACCCCAGAAGTGATCCAATTCTGTTTTTTCCCGTATTGAAGACTCATCTAACACTGTCGATATCATTGATACATCACTTGCATAGCTCAGAATGCTGCTCTGACCACTAACCGATGACTCCATCATGCGTTTTCTTGGATTACGTGACATGGATGCAGTCTGCTTGGATACGCTTCTGTGCTTCTGCTGCTGTTGTTTTGCACTTCTGGAAAATAAAGTAATGGGTTTTTTTAAATCAACAAATGCAAAATGTCTTCAAGAACTGCTTGAAACTGACCCACTTTAGATGTGATACAGAGGATAGCAAGTAGTGGAGTTGCATTACTAATCAGAGAGAATGTCATGGCAATATTCAATGAGACAGGTAGAGCTCAAAAATAAGAAAGGTGTAATCATTGTGAAGAAATTATACTACATGTCTACAATAACCTGCAGAAGATAGAGGAGCAGATACGTAGAGAGATTATGGAAAGGGTTGTTCTAGTGCAGGGGTTCCCAACCTTTTTTGTCCCGTTTACCCCTGGCAATGTTTCGAAAGGAAATTTACCCCCACCCTGTTTTGTTCAGGAATTTGAGTTTACACTTCTACCATAATAAAGCAACCGACAATGGGGACATTTTAAAATACTGCTTTTAACTTTATTATTTTAAGTTCAAATAACAATAATGGTGGGCAAAATTTACCCATGGAGGTAAATTTACTCCAGGTTGGAAACCCTTGTTCTGGTGGGTAACTAACTTTTCCAATATTGTCTGGGACTTCCTTCATGCAAGAGGCTGAAAAGGAGCAGAATTTGTTAGGTGTATCAAAGAGGATTTCTTGAAACAATATGTGGATAATCCAACTAAAGAAGATACCACACTGGACGTTGTGTAAGAAAGCAAGCCTGGCCTGGTATTGCAATGGAAGCGCACTTTGGCAACAGTGATCACAACTCATGTTTTAAGATAGTTAGGAATATGTCCGGACCTAGAGGTAAAGTGCTAAATTGGGGGAGGGCAAATTACAACATTTTCAGGCAAGTACAAGGAAGAGTAAATTGGGAGCAGTGTTGTTGGGCAAATCTACATCTGACAAAAAGGAGTGGCTTACCGACCAGTGCTTAAACGCATGACCAGCATGTTCCAGTAAGGAAGGCGAGGATGACAAGGTTAAGGTAATGTTGGATGACAAGAAGGGTTGTACATTTATTTTTTACCCAAAGCATATGGAAGATTTAGAAGATGAAATCAGACAGACCCTTTGAGGAATATAAATAAAGCAAGAATGAACTAAATTAGGATGGCCAAAATGGGCTATGAAATGTCCTTGACTAATAGGATTAAGGAATCTCGAAGAGCATTAAGGTGGATAAGTCCCCAGGGCTTAATGGGATCTACCCCATGTTATCGATAGAGGCAAGAGAGGAAATTGCTGGGATCTTAAAGATCTTTGCATCATCTCTGGACATAGGCAGGGTCCAAATGCGTAGTCAATGTTCTCTTAGCTTTAGGGCAAGGATACAAACTGAAAGGTTGGACAAATTTGGATCGCCTTCTCTGGATGTTAGAGCCTGATAAAACGATATAAAATGATGAGATGTGTACCCGAGGAAGACATAACCTTTTCCTAGCGTAGAACTGTCAAATATTAGGTATAGACTTAAAGTGAGCAGGAAGTTTAAACGGAACTAGACCAAGTGGGCCCGTTGGACCCAAACCTCTCCTGCATTGGTGCACACCCTCTCCCCCCTCCCTCCCCCCCCACTCCATCCCCCTCAACCTCCCTTCCCCCCCCCCCCCCCACCCTCCCTAGTAGATTTAAACTTTAAAATGTGAATAACTTTAAAAATATAACACCGATTTCAATGAAACTTCTTCCATTAGCACCAAAGGCAACATTGCGTAAGGTGGGCCTAAAATTGTCACGCTATCGTGTACCATTTTGGCTGTAGTTCAGGAACAAACAAACAAGAGTTTTAGTATATAGATGTACAGGACAACGTTTTTTTTTTAAACAGAGTGTGGTAGGTGCCTTGAAAGTGATGTCATGAGTGGTTGTGGAAGCAGATACAATAGTCGCATTTAAGAGGCTTTCAGATAGGCACATGCAGAGAATGGAGGGATAATGGATCATGTGCAAGCAGAAGGGATTAGTTTAATTTGGCATCATGTTTGGCACATATTGTTTACTGAGGAGCCTGTTCAGGTGCTGCGCTATTCTATTTTCTATTGCAAAACATTCAAGATCCCAATGCCAATACAGAGAGAAACAAAACAGAGGAAAGCAGTCAACTCAGGTTGCCTTCACATATTTGACAGCCAACATAAGAGATCTGGAAGAAACAGATTTCCTGTTTATCTCTAATATGCATAAAACATGAACTGAAAAATGAAATATAAAATAAACAAAACACTTCCTCAGGAAAACATAATAGTTTGAGCAAACAAAACTAAATAACCTTAATATAGTTTGATAAGCATTTCAGTGGCATAATTTTGAACGGTAAAATTCAATCAATGTTCACAGTGGAAATGATGGCTGTGTTTTTCCACAAATGCTGCCCAACTTATTATCTCCAATATTTTGCTTTATTTGCAATATAACGATTTTACAAGATGCCAATTATTCTCACTTGATAACAGGGCATCAATTTTGTGGCCAGACTGACTCCTGAAACTCCAACCCAGTGCCGCCCCCAGGACAACCGTCCTTTATGGCCATGTTAAGGCTACATTTTTAACAACTTAGAACGGAGTATGAGATTGCACAGGAAACATGTATACTGCCTCAGTGTAATCTACTATTCTTACACTTTTGCATTTAAGAATGATCGTGTCTATGTATGGTAAGATCTACTGAACTGTATGCAAAAAAAAGAATTTCACTATACCAACTTGTGACAATAGAGTACTGTCAATGAATAGACTTGCCTTGATGAAGATTCTTTATAGGATGAAACACTGCCTGTAAAAGAGTGATTGCTGCCAATGCTCTCATTGTGCAAGTTTTCTGCAGAATAATATTCCGTACTGACAGGCCGCAATCTGCGTCGAGACATTCTTGGTGAATCGTATACTGGATGCAATCTATGTGTGCTTTCAAAGTCTACTGCCTCTGTAGAATAGCTAGAACTAGAACAAAACATTAAAATTTCAATCCAATACTTCAACAGTTAACTAGCAAAACTAGTTGAAAACGATTGCAAAACAATGACATTTTCCATAAAACATGCAATAAACAGCAAGCAGGTCAATGAGTAGTAGATATAGATAAGTGTCTTTTCAATTACAAATTCAATTATCACAAGGTGCCTCAAATATAATTCAGTAGCCACAGCTTCATTTTTCAAATGATCATAATTTATTGATGATCAAAGTTACTGACATAAAAATTCCAAGAAAGTAGAGATTCAGTGCAATACTGTTATTACCAATCTAATAAGATAAGATATGGTTAGATTAGCAAAGACGTTTGTTTAATCCAAAAAAAAATTTAAACCATGCATTTAGGAACCAAAAACTCAATTTAATATCCAGATTTTATGATTCTTAAATAATCCAGAGGAGCTATAAACTTACATGCTATTGGTATTTTCACAAATATGCAAGCTATTTCAAAGATTTTAATCCTAGTAATTGAATATAAATAGACGTTGGATATCCAAAATAACGTTTTTTCTCATTCTCAGACCAGAACATTAATTGTTTCCCTTTGCAAATATATTACTTGATGTGCTGTTTCCAGAATTTTGTTTATTTATTTCTGAAACTTGATTTACAACTTTTCATACTCTTCCTTCCTTTCATCCCATTCCTCCTAAATGGAGACAAAAGCAGCCAATCTAATTCCTGCTCTACTCGAGCATTGCAGTCACAACAACTCAGTCATGTTGCTCAGCTGCTGTTTGGTGTCTCTTACCGGGAAGTCAGGAATAGTTCAAAAGAGGTACAGAATATAAAGGGTATTTATTCTTCTAGGCATAGAACAGTTAAGTGTAATTTAAACATTTCAGCTTGCATGCCAATTGCTAGGGATGGGGTTAAAAGATAGAAATTTAATGCCGAAGTAGTATTCTCCTTAACACAAAACACTGCAGTATATTGGTACAGGTTTATATTGCAGGTTTTAGTTGGTAGCATATGTTGAAATCAACAAAAAAATGTAAAACATTTTTCCATGGATAAACAGTAAATTGTAAAAGTAACGATTAAACAACTAATATTCCAAATTTAGCATTCCATACTGGTTACAATTTAGTTATTTAACATTGCTTTATACACAAATGATCCAAGACTATAAATAGCCAATAATATATATAATTCACATTACGCTGAATTTATCTTGGTTTCAAATTTATCCCACAATGAAACATGATTGAAACTACAAGAGCTGCTATTAATCCTCTTCACCTTTTTGGTGGAGGGGAAGGACAGATTCATGTACCTACCTACATAGTTTAGCTGAGTATTGAATGAGCCATCACTCCTCACAGATGTATAATCTTAGCACCAACAGCTCAAAACAGCATAGGTTCCCAAGGAATGTATTACAAAAGCACTGAATATGTTTGGTGAAACATCTTAAAATCTAACAATATATAATATCTGTAAAGGTGTTTGGATGTAGCAGCAACACAAAGAGGACTAGCAAAGTACCTGAAATTATCTTCAAGTGGAAATGAGAGGCCATTCAACCCTCCAAGACTGCTCTATCATGACTGAACTCCATCTTAATTCCTAAAATAAAACTTTTGAGACATTGAATTTGCCTCCAACTTCAGCTTTGCTAATTAATACAAGATCCCCCTACTTGCACCAGGTGCCATTCTTAAACACAACAGATTGGTACTATCTTTACCATATTGTTTCTTTTGGGAATTTCTAGGCGGAGTGGAATAGTTTGGCCGTAAAATGATAAAGCGCTTATGTACATGCTGAAAACATTCTAACTTACAAGCTGGGTAGAAAAACTTGCATGTATATGGACATTTAATCTCCTCTAGGTGGTCCAATGGCTCTCCTGTAGTAGGACACTGGAACTTCCACCTAGATTTATGATAATTTGTGATGTCTTGAACTGACATACCTTTGACAGAGTGCAATGAATATGGCCAACTGTGTCCCATTTGACAAATGTGCATTTTCATTGAGGAAGGGAATTCAATGTTACCTGAACTTTACCTTCTCCCTACCATTGTGAACAGATTCTTGACTACATCCGATTCCTCTCAACCCTTCTCCTGGACAGAGATAGTCCGGGTGCTCACTTTCCAACCTACCATTCTTCACATTTAAGGATCATCCTTCTCAATTTCTGCACGATTCAACATAATTCCAACACACGACTCATCTTTCCCCCCTCTTTCAGTATTTTAAAGGATTACCCTTTTTGCTAATCTCTGGTTCACAATTCCATCCCAGGCACCCAACCACTCCCTTCCATGTAACACAGAAGATGCAACACCTGTCATTTCAGCTCTTCCCTTCTCACGATTCAGTGCCTTAAAAGGTCCTTTCAGGTGAAGTAACAATTAATTTACACTTATTCCAATCCAGTATTCATAATACGGTCGCCTCTCTCATTCTTTTCTCATGATAATTCAGATTCCCCCAATATTTCATTTTACAAATTCATAATTTTGTTGTCCAAAATTCAGAATTTTACATCAAAATGCAACTTTTCAGCAAAAAAGGTATGCACACCAAATGCGCATACGCATTGCGCGATTCATGTGTGAAAAACGACTATCATTTCCAACAGTCTGTAATTCTTGGATTACATGTCCAATGTCAGGCCTATCATGAGTATATTCTATTTATAGAAAGGTTATTGAACAGAGATACTTTTTGCAACACAAAGAAAAAATTGTTTTGTTTTGTTTTTTCTATTTTGCTTTTTCCTGACACATCCCAATTCTCTTGGTATTGAATAAAAGAACAATTATCCTCTTTTTCATAAAGAACTTTAGATTTTCATCTTGGTGATGCATGTAAAAAAGGCAACTCACTTGAAATTCTGAATCAAGGACAGTGACCCTAGAATACATCTCTGTCGCGCCATAAACCCTCACTTCACCCAGTAGGATAACTGTACTTCAAAATCCAATTATCAGCTCAAAGGCTTTCCTGAACACATGACAGTCTGCTTTCTACATTAACTATCCATATCACGTGATGAGCCTGCATCTGTGTCTTCATTTATCCCATATTAAACAAGTATTGGTAGTGTTAGGAACAACATCAGAAGCAAATTCAAAGAAATGCCAACTGCAAACTTCCAGTAAACATGCTTGCTCTACTTGCTCTCACAAAACAACTGGGGCATTCTTAACAAGTCATCTCATTCTTGAAGAAAAGCAACAACCAAAAGCAGTATTTGAGTTAACAGGCTTCAGCATGTGTTTTTGAGTCTGCTTACCCATCCCAAGTTCCATTTTTTCATTGCTCAAAGCAATGAATGCAGTTTGGGAAGATGGAATAAACAAAAGTGATGTTTAAGGTATTGGTACCATGATATAGAATCCTTAGAGATCTATGCAGTCAGTTAGTTAAATTCTTGCAGACCAAATGATCTTAAAAAAGGATTAAAGTAGATCAGTAGAAATATCAAGGGAATTGAACAAGTGGACTAAAACCTAACTCACAAAAAGTCAAAATTGCCTGTACTTTTTACAAACGTACACTGAAGACATTGGTAGGCAAAGAAAAATTGGCCAAGCAAATCAGATGCACTTTCTCCAAGCAGTTGTGCGCTAATTTCTGTAGACATAACAGAATCAAAGAATGATTGTAGTGCAGCGGGTCATTTGGGTTATCATGTCCATGCCAACTCTATGTCCAAGACCCTTCAGTTCCACCTATTAATCCCTTCGCTACAGTTCAATTGTTCATCGTTCATTAACATCGATCCCTTGGAATGTCTCCATGCACTTTGTTCCATCATTTAATATTCAATTTCTCCCATAAGACTACAATGGACCCTCCACCATATCTGCAGGTTGTACTCCAGATCCCAACCACACATTACTGAGAAAGCTTTTCTTCATGTTATCCTTGGTTCTCTCCCCCTTATTTTATGACACCGAAGGAAACAGCCTCCCATTATCCACTACATTTTATATTCTTATATCAAATATCCTTTCAACCTTTCTTCTTCAAAGAAAACAGTCTCAGCCTCACATCTGGCTTGTTGCTACAAAAGGTGTGGCAGCGTGCTACAATAATTAGTGCTGCTGTCTCTCAGCTCCAGCAACCTGGGCTCTATGCTGATGGCAGATGTTGTCTATCTAGAGTTTGCACTTTCTCCAAGACCATGTGTGTGTCCCCCTCCCGCTCCTCCACATCCTACAGATTCATGTCACACGAGCATGCTGGGAGGTTAATTTGCGACTGTTAATTGCCCCTAATGTAGGTAGTGGCAGGATAATTGGAGGTGGGAGAAGGAGGTGAATGGGTGTCATCTAGAGCTAGCGTCAACCTGATGGGTGAAATGGCCCCTTCTATGTCAAAATAAATTTTGAGAAATATTGTTTAAAAATCTTCTGGACTTAAAGTCTCATCCTTCCACTGATATGATGAACAGGTTTGAACACAATGCATCAGCTGAAGCCACACTGCTCAATAAAGGATCAGCAAAAATGTCCTGCTTTTAGATTCTATGCTTTAATAATAATATATTCCTTTATTCGTCCCTCACCGGGGAAATTTACAGTGTTACAGCAGCAAAGTGGATAGCAAGAGAGCAAGAGATCATTCATTATAAATAAAAGATACATAAATTGTCATCAGTTTCCGTGTGTTCTTAGCTGTTATTGTTGACTCGTCTGCTGGGAGCAGTGCTGGTTGTGCAGTCTCAAAGCAGCGGGAAGGAAGGACTTCCTATATCTCTCCTTCACGCACTTGGGGTGAAGGAGTCTGTCACTGAAGGAGCTAATCAGTGCAGTGACAGTGTCCTGCATGGAGTGGGAGTCGTTGTCCAGTAGCGATGTTAACTTTGCCATCATACTCCTCTCTCCCACCACCTGCACTTAGTCGAGGGGGCAACCCCGGACAGAGCTGGCCTTCCTGACCAGCTTGTCGAGTCTCTTCCCTTCCGCCGCTGAGATGCTGCTGCTCCAGCAGACCACTCCATAGAAAATGGCTGATGCAACCACCGTGTTGTAGAAGGTCCTTAGGAGTGCCCCCTGCACTCCAAAGGACCCGAGTCTCCCTAGCAGATAAAGTCTGCTCTGGCCCTTTCTGTATAGCGCATCGGTATTTTCGGTCCAGTCCAAGCGTATCGGTGTTTTCGGTCCAGTCAAACTGAAAAATTCCAGGATTTTGTATACCTTATTAACAACCTCCCCCTTGCAACTTGGTATATGCACACACACTCCCATGTCCCTCTATTCCTACACCCTTTTCTCTCTCATTGTTGCTACCAAAATACATCACATCACATTTCATTTCATAGCTTTAAATTTCATCTGCCACACATTTGCTCGTTCCATCAACCCATTTCCATGCAGCTATAATCTATCACTATGCTGTTCGTGGTTCAGAATACTACCAAGTTTTGTATCATCTGCAAATTTGGAAATTGTAGATTGCATCCCCAAATCTTGGTCAATATAAATGTTTTTAATGACTTCGACCGATTCTGGAGAGCACAATTACTCCCCTTCCTCCAACCTGAAAAACAACCATTCCACACAACTCCACATTGAGAGAATATTATGTTGGCAGAGTGACAATGTCGCTAAAACTTCTCTTTTGCCTGTAAAATGGTACCTTATCAAAAACCTTCTTTAGTTTATGTACACCACAATGAATGCTTAACCACCAACTCTGATCACATCAAAAAAATAACTCTTATTAAATGGGGTAAATGTTATTCACAATTAACATAACCATGCTTTCTTGCTTTACTCAGTTTTCCTCCAGTTGATTATTAATCCTATCATAGATCAATGTTTTTAAATTGTTTTCCCACGAAAGTTCAAATGACTAGAAGGTAGAAGCTGGATTTATCCTCATTCCCTTTTTTTGACCAAGGGAACACCTGCTGTTCACTAATCCCTCCATTGAGGGAGTCAGGTCAGTGATTTCATAATTTTCTCCATACTTTCCCCCAAATCCAAGGATGCATCCCATCTGATCCTGGTAACTAAGACCATTCAATTTCTGGATACACCTTCTCCCCATTTAATAGCTTCACAATGCCCTAAGCATCCAGGTGCAAGCTCCCATTTGCACCTTTAATGAGATCCAGTCTCATTACCCTTTTAGAGTTTTATGCCACTCAAACAAATAAAATAGTCGAAATCACAAATCCAATTCTGTGTATAATGAGAGCTATAAATGGATTTTTAAAGAGGAGAAAATGTAGGTAGCAGGAACAATGATAAACAGGGTTAATGAGTAAAGTAAACTCAAGATCAGGTTCACTTGAAAACAATCGAAAAATCAGGTGTCAGTTCGGGCAGATATTGCGCAGCAATACTGACCGGTAAGAGCAGCAATAACCAAAGCAGTTCAATATCAGCAGCAAGAACACTTGCAACATCAAATTAAATTCAGTCTACCATTAGGATGCGCCTCTTTCTGTTATCGCAGCATTCAAACACAATGTCCTAAATTTAACAAATTAGTTCAACTTGGAACAGTTCAGCTTCATTATGTAGTTTGGTCCCAAATCTCTTAAGTGCCTTTCCTTCCTTCCAAGGTCACAATTCCAGAAGTTCAAAACGTGCCATTTTTAATCCACAAAATGAGCTAGACTATCAGTTTTGGGACTATTCCCCACCATTAACAATGTGAAGCATTCTGTTTTGCAATAAAATATTCCCAGCCAAAGGCAATATTTCATTATCATTTTCTATAAATAATTATTTTGCTTATTGCAAATCGCCATTAAGTATTCAAGCCAAATTAATCACTGCACGCAAGTTTTTACAATACCATGCACCTTTACTGGGAAACTCTCACCTGAGTGCGTAAGTATAGCCAGTGTTCTCTGGCACATATTGAGGAGGAGTGTATGTGTGCAGTCGAGAAAAATCCATGCTCAACTGTTCTACTGCAAAGGTGAAAAATAACATGATGCAATACTTCCAAGCAACACGATGGCATGTACATTTCAGTTTAACAAAAATGCACCTGTGTTCAACCCGTTTACCTGTTACAAGCAATAAATTATGAAATATTAAAGGTTTATTAACTACACATATCAACACCAATTTCCAAGATTTGTCCAAGTGGAGATCGAAGCGTTTGAAAGGATATTTCTTAAAGTCACACCCCAAAAGTTTGCAGTGCACATCATGACAACCAGCTGAATTTCTTAGTGTCAAACATGGAAGAACATTTTTGGAAATCATCCGAAGGCAGATATTTGACTATTGTCTGTGAATCATAGGAGTTATGAAACAGTGTTCATGTCAGAACATCCAGTCCATCAAAGTTATGCATTTGCATATGCAGAAAGATTTTTTTCTGTGCAGTTGAAGCTGCTCCCGTGTTCTGTTTAGCTTTCAGCTACAAAAACAGGTTGCGGTCAGAGACCTGGAACTTAAATGATGGCAAAATCAATCTGACCTCTGATAAAAATAGGCTTGATTCTTCTCTCAAAATCAATCTGATCAAATGTACAGTGCCCTCCATAATGTTTGGAACAAGGACCCATCATTTATTTATTTATTTGCCTCTGTACTCCACAATTTGAGATTTGTAATAGGAAAAAAAATCAATGTGGTTAAAGTGCACATTGTCAAATTTTATTAAAGGGTATTTTTATACATTTTGGTTTCACCATGTAGAAATTACAGCTGTGTTTATACATAGTTCCCCCCCCCCCCCCCCCCCCCCATATTTCAGGCCACCGTAATGTTTGGGACACATGGTTTCACAGGCGTTTGTAATTGCTCAGGTGTGTTTAATTGCCTCCATAATGCAGGTATAAGAGAGCTCTCAGCAGCTAGTCTTTTCCCCAGTCTTTCCATCACCTTTGGAAACTTTTATTGCTGTTTATCAACATGAGGACCAAAGTTGTGCCAATGAAAGTCAACAAAGCCATTATGAGACTGAGAAACACGAATAAGGCTGTTGGAGACATCAGCCAAACAGGCTTACCAAAATCAACTGTTCGGAACATCATTAAGAAGAAAGAGAGCACTGGTGAGCTTACTAATCGCAAATGGACTGGCAGGCCAAGGAAGACCTCCACCGCTGATGACAGAAGAATTCTCTCTATAATAAAGAAAAATCTCCAAACACCTGTCCGACAGATCAGAAACACTCTTCAGGTGTGGATTTGTCAATGACCACTGTCCGCAGAAGACTTCATGAACAGAAATACAGAGACTACATTGCAAGATGCAAACTACTGGTTAGCTGCAAGAATAGGATGGCCGGGTTAGTTTGCCAAGAAGTACTTAAAAGAGCAACCACAGTTCTGGAAAAAGGTCTTGTGGACAGATGAGATGAAGGTTAACTTATATCACAGTGATGGCAAGAGCAAAGTATGGAGGAGAGAAGGAACTGCCCAAGATCCAAAGCATACCACCTCATCTGTGAATCATAGTGGTGGGGGTGTTATGGCCTGCTGAAGCTCACCTATCTTCATTGATGATACAACTGCTGATGGTAGTAGCATAATGAATTCTGAAGTGTATAGACACATCCGATCTGCTCAAGTTCAAACAAATGCCTCAAAACTCATTGCCCGGCAGTTCATTCTACAGCAAGACAATGCTGCTAAAGCAACAAAGGAGTTTTTTTAAAGCTAAAAAATGGTCAATTCTTGAGTGGCCAAATCCATCACCCGATTTGAACCCAAATGAGCATGCCTTTTATGTGCTGAAGAGAAAACTGAAGGGGATTAACCCCCAAAACAAAGATGGTTGCAATATAGACCTGGCGGAGCATCAACAGAGAAGACACCCAGCAACTGGTGATGTCCATGAATCACAGACTTCAGGCAGTCATTGCATGCAAAGGATATGCAACAAAATACTAAACATGACTACTTTCATTTACATGACATTGTTGTGTCCCAAACATTATGGTGCCCTGAAATGGGGGGAACTATGTATAAACACTGTTGCAATTTCTACATGGTGAAACCAAAATGTATAAAAATACCCTTTAATAAAATCTGACAATGTGCACTTTAACCACATGTGATTTTTTCTATTACAAATCTCAAATTGTGGAGTACGGAAGCAAATAAGTAATGATTGGGACAAAAACCCATTATTTATGGAGGGCACTGTATTTAGCATTACATTACCCTGTTATAGGAAATAGATCAACATGAATATTGATTCAAAATGGGTATTCTACTAATGCCTGACAATAAATAATTTGGGGGGAGAATTACTTCCATACCAAACTGATTGTAATGCAGATATAATGGGTATCTCTCAGCAAATAATTAGAGTTGTAGACTCAGAGATAGCTGGTGTGTATATACACACAAACAAGTTCTTGTCTTTCTATCAATGTTGGGATAAAAAAAGATACCTGTGTGAATGGCCATACTTGAACAGCAACAAGAGGAGGGCTGGAATGATGCTGCAGCTTTGATCAACCCCAGGCTGCATAATGATTGGGTGCACGTTGGGTTCCACTGTTTAGAATCAAGGCTTGCATGTCATTTTATGGAAGACACAGAAAAATTATGAATTTCTGAGAACACCCAAATTTGAGGTGTCACCTCAGGTGTCAGCCAATATTATTTGGCTGACAAAGTCCATAAGACATAGGAGCAGAATTAGGCCATTCAGCCCATTGCGTCTACTCCACCATTCAATCATGGCTGATGTATTTTTCCCTCAACTCCATTCTCCTGCCTTTTCCCGATAACCTTTGATGTCCTTCCTAATCAGGAACCTATTACTCCCTGCCTTAAAATACCCAATGCCTTGACCTCCATGGTTGTCTGTGGCAATGAATTCCACAGATTCACCACCCTCTGGCTAAAGAAATTCCTCCCCATCTCCACTGTGGAGGTGTGTCCTTTTATGCTGAGGCTCTGCCCTCTTGTTCCCTAACTCTAAGTTAAAGGTTTTCGTGAGATTCTGCTGCCTGTTATGTTTTTCTTGGATTTGACATGGGTAAAAATCATTATACCTTGAGGGGCACCATCCATATTGCATTCCTGGGAGGTGTTCCTCAGCTACCGGAGGGAGCTGGTGCAGCATCAAGGCAATAATTTTCCATGGCATATATCAAGAATTCTTCCAAATTTCATCACAACCCGATGGTCACTATTAAACCATCTCTGACAGGGTTCTCTTTCCCCAGATAAAGTCATGAACTCACTGGGAGCAGACGAAAGATAAACGGTGATAATCGAGCCGTTATTGGGACTGGAAAAGGGAGAGCATCAGGGGAGTGGCAGATGGTGAGGAGGACACTCGAGACTTGAGGGGGTGGACATGGAGAGAATAAATAGCTGCAGTCGGCCTCAGTAGTAGCAGCTGGAGAATACAAGAGAAGGGATTGAAGAGAAACTAAAGGGCTGAAGGGAGCTTGTAGGGAGAGAAGTACTCGAGGAGGATATTGAGGAAAAGAGCTAAGTTGATGTTTGGATGTGGTATGAACAAGAGCTCTTTTGAAGATGTTTCCTTAATCTCAATGAGTTCAATTGACCTCATTATTGTAGAATAGTACGTCTACGTTCTCCTTGATTCTAGATTTGAGTGTTGGACTTTAAAACCAAGATATTTAACTTTAAACTTTATCAAGCCTGAAGAGTAATGAAGATCTGTCCTACGTTATTAATTACAACACACTGCCTCTGGAAAGGAACTAAAGTACCATCTAAAAATTTGAAATGTAACAATTTATTATTTTCTCCTCCTTTTAATAAAAAAATGAATATTTAAAGCAATCTTCATATCTTAATAATGAAGGCACGGGTTTTCCGTGACGGTAGTATTACGTGTTGCCCAGTCCCACATGTAAATGATTGATGATATTTTCACAATACTAGTTCCAGATTTTTTTTTAAAGAATCCGTAAGGGCATTTACCAACCTCGCCACCCAATTGTCTTCAGCTGAATAACATGAATCTATTACCCCCCCAAAAAATTGCCAACTATATATCTTAAAGAACATATTTCCAAAACGAGACACACCCAAAAACATTGCTGAACATTAGAATACTTCAGCTGTATCGAACAATTTAATTGGCCAGCTATTCTTGTTTATGCTTTCATTATCAGATATAGCCAAAATATTTTTTAAATGGTCAGATATAGATTCTACTTAAATCTATCTCTGAAATAGTTTCCAAAAAGGCAGCAAGTTTACAAAATTGATGAACTGGGCTCAAGAAGAGGGAATATAAATTTGTGAATGAAAGCACAAGGGCAATGTTCAAAACAAATTTGTCAAGATGATCAGGTTTGATAATATTTTAGTGATCAGCAGCAAACTTTACCCAGACATCTAAGCAAAAGAGAGCAATATATTCTCAAACTTTGAATTTAACAATTCTTCCCACTTCCAAACTACGAGCAAACATTATGAGGTATAAATTACAAGCTGTCTAGGTACGAATTATCCATGGGCAAAATTTTCACTGGAAAGCATTTTTTCCCATTACCATGCAATGTCAATATCGTGAATATCTACATGCTAAATGCCAAGGAACAAAACACACTTTGCTACAACTTTAAAAAAATCCAGAACAACACTGATCCTCCTCCCCTACTTCCCTCAACTGTACAAATACACAGGAAAGATGAATGTGCAGCCAGTCTTCAATGGAACAATGATATTTATCTCAAAATTAGCAAAAAAGTGTGTTTTAATATTACATTAGAATTACAGAAAAGTGGCCAGTCCACAATGTGGTAATCCTGGCATCACAGATTCAGTCATATAGCATGGTAGTCTAAATAATACATTTCAAGTCTATACTGACTATTAACCACCCATAACTGTACACCAATCCGATGTTGTTCTCCCAACAATGCCATCAACTCTTCTCAGATTCTACCACTCACCCACATCGAGCAGCAATTTATAGTGGCCAATTAACCTACCAACATGCACGTCTTTGGGATGTGGAAGAAAACTGGAGTCCCCAAAGGAAACCCATCATCAAGGAGAGAACATGCAATCTCTGGCAAAGGAGGTCAGAAAATTCATTAATTTTCAAAGATTACATCACAACATCCTCACCTCTCTTCACCCCAACGCATGTTATTTTACATCCATTATAGCAGGCATATCGCCTATCCATAATCAAAAGGAAGGCAACCAGATTTATTCCTATACTGGTGATTCCTGGCTGTTTCTTCCTCCAATTTGAAAATTACATTTTTGCTTTGTTTTTCTCTCTCTCTCTCACTGGTTACTTGTGGGATGCAAGTTCTCAATTCAGATTCCTGGCCAACCTTAAAACCTGGCAGCCCTTCAGCAGAGCAGTGTGGTGTCACAACAGCATGGTTATAGATTCCAACAGTTTCTCCTCTGAGTGAATGCCAGAGAAAGCCACTTTAACCAACTTTGTCAATAGCTTGAGCATGGAACAGGAACATATGCAGGGACCAGGAAAACCTCTTCTCATACAGACAGCTTCACAAGACATGCCTCCTGTGCCACAAATATTTATGACAATGACCCTAATTTAATGTTCTAGCCAGTCATTTGGGCTCATTATTGAAACTCTGCATAGCAATAATGCACTGTATCTTGAATACAACACAATGAATCATTAACTGATGCATTTGGCAACATAAAGCTCAGTGATGTTGTCTGATGATTCAAAACAGCTTTATAATATTAAAACCCCTCTTTTTTTTTCAATGGGCAATAGTACTTAAATGGACAAGTAGCCAATGCTGATGAATGCAAGAGATTATTTTCATTATTCTTATCAAATTTCCCATTCCTAAATTTCTGGAAAACAGATGGCAAAAATTAGTTCAGATGAACTATAACTTGCATGTTAATGTTTCAGGTCATCACGACGGCCCAGAAGATCATCGGCTGCTCACTGCCCTCCCTGGAGCACCTGTTCAGCCTACGCTGCCTCAGTAGAGCAGGCAAAATAATAAAAGATCCATCCCACCCCAGCCACCGTCTGTTTGTTCATCTGCCCTCTGGTCGACGTTTCAGGTCGATCAAATCCCGAACAAACAGACTTAAGAACAGTTTTTACCCCAGGGCCATACGAGAACTGAACACTACCTTCTGCACTAGGCAACACTGTTAAAAAATCTTTTGTACTTAATATAATTGTATTTATTTGTTTTTGCATTTATTGCATATATGTTTTTACGCACCGTCAGGATTGGCTATTTTTTAATTTCGTTGTACTCGTTGCAATGACAATAAATGAATATTATTATTATTATTATTATTATTATCAATTCAAATGTTCATTTGTGAGAATGGACAGGAAAGCAGTGACCGCTGATAAACAATCACAAAATAGAACTATCATTCATTACACCTGTTCTGTATTATTTCCGGTAAGCCAAACATTTTATGACAGAAATAAGATAGGCCACTAGCAGACTGCTCATTTCAGAAATTCCATTGCCTATTGGCAAATTGACATGAATATAATTTCTGAAAAAATTAGAATGGAAAAATTAATCCCCACCTGAGAGTCAAAAACAAAACCCATAAAATCCAGCAAACATTTGAAATTATTTCTTCTGCAATAATCCATGCCAGCATCCTTTACCATATTCCCAAGGTTTGTAAAATGTCCGACGAATCTGTTTCATACAAATTATACTCATTTTCCTTGTATCCCTCAGCTGTTTTAATATTTCTCCAACCAAAAGATCCTAATGATAAACAAATATTACCCCCATTTACCAAATTAATTCAGTGGTCAATATGACAATTAAAAGCAGGTTAACAGGATGAACACAGTACATCGGTAAACACCGAGAAAATAAAACATGCATAAAGACCTAAATATTAACAGATACACAGGCAAATTTAAATAATTTCCTCATGCAGAGCAAAGACATTGTTAGGTGCATTTGTCTACTACTATATTAAACAGTACATGGTAAGTATCTGATTAACCACATAATCAGCAAGTAAATTATAAATCACATTTGTCGTCAATTTAAGAATTGATGAAAATGCTTATAAAAAAACAGTTAAACACGAGTATAGTAAACAGTCTCTATTCAAAAGGTTTCCACACGCAGCATTCACAGAACCTGTCAGTATAACCTCCTGACGCAAATCCACAAGGCAACAAATCCAAGTATCCCTCGTTCACTGATCAGTTTCCCATCGTCAGACACCGGGGGGTTTTGCCATTGAACACATCCTTGTAATCCTCGGTTTTAAACTATGTGTACTGCTGGCTAATTCCAAACTTCCACAACTTGCTGTATGTATTTCTTAACCAACAACAACAGTATTCCAAAATGGCTTCCCTGTTTCCACAAAGCACGAAGGATTGAGAATCTGGTCCACCTACTTCCAATTAATGCTGTCAGTCAGGAACAACCTATAAAGCTATTGGCCATGAGAAACTACTTCAACCAACTGAAAAGACAATTAACTCTTTAGGATTCCAAACCAATTGCACGAATAAGAAAAAGGGAAAGACAGAGGGAAATACAGTGCCTATTGCATTGAGAATGCTAACAGCTTAATTGTTATACCGTGCTGATTAGCAGCAGACATTTAAGTGACCTAATACTTCCCCAGACAAGTTAATTACATTAATGGATTATGTGGTTATTCCAGGAACGTGCACTCTTGAACATTTGAGCCATTGTCCAAATATATTTGGATAAGGATAAATTTAAACAAATTGAAGCGTCCCGCTGGTTAATCATGTCCATTAATGATGCTGTACAAACTTACACAAATAGATTTTATAATTATAAACACTGACAATAGACAATAGACAATAGACAATAGGTGCAGGAGTAGGCCATTCAGCCCTTCGAGCCAGCACCGCCATTCAATGCGATCATGGCTGATCACTCTCAATCAGTACCCCGTTCCTGCCTTCTCCCCATACCCCCTCACTCCGCTATCCTTAAGAGCTCTATCCAGCTCTCTCTTGAAAGCATCCAACGAACTGGCCTCCACTGCCTTCCGAGGCAGAGAATTCCACACCTTCACCACCCTCTGACTGAAAAAGTTCTTCCTCATCTCCGTTCTAAATGGCCTACCCCTTATTCTCAAACTGTGGCCCCTTGTTCTGGACTCCCCCAACATTGGGAACATGTTATCTGCCTCTAATGTGTCCAATCCCCTAATTATCTTATATGTTTCAATAAGATCCCCCCTCATCCTTCTAAATTCCAGTGTATACAAGCCCAATCGCTCCAGCCTTTCAACATACGACAGTCCCGCCATTCCGGGAATTAACCTAGTGAACCTACGCTGCACGCCCTCCATAGCAAGAATATCCTTCCTCAAATTTGGAGACCAAAACTGCACACAGTACTCCAGGTGCGGTCTCACCAGGGCCCGGTACAACTGTAGAAGGACCTCTTTGCTCCTATACTCAACTCCTCTTGTTACGAAGGCCAACATTCCATTGGCTTTCTTCACTGCCTGCTGAACCTGCATGCTTCCTTTCATTGACTGATGCACTAGGACACCCAGATCTCGTTGAACTCCCCCTCCTCCTAACTTGACACCATTCAGATAATAATCTGCCTTTCTATTCTTACTTCCAAAGTGAATAACCTCACACTTACCTACATTAAACTGCATCTGCCATGTATCCGCCCACTCACACAACCTGTCCAAGTCAACCTGCAGCCTTATTGCATCTTCCTCACAATTCACACTACCCCCCAACTTAGTATCATCTGCAAATTTGCTAATGGTACTTTTAATCCCTTCGTCTAAGTCATTAATGTATATCGTAAATAGCTGGGGTCCCAGCACCGAACCTTGCGGTACCCCACTGGTCACTGCCTGCCATTCCGAAAGGGACCCATTTATCCCCACTCTTTGCTTTCTGTCTGTCAACCAATTTTCTATCCATGTCAGTACCCTACCCCCAATACCATGTGCCCTAATTTTGCCCACTAATCTCCTATGTGGGACCTTGTCGAAGGCTTTCTGAAAGTCGAGGTACACCACATCCACTGACTCTCCCTTGTCAATTTTCCTAGTTACATCCTCAAAAAATTCCAGTAGATTTGTCAAGCATGATTTCCCCTTCGTAAATCCATGCTGACTCGGAATGATCCCGTTACTGCTATCCAAATGCTCAGCAATTTCGTCTTTTATAATTGACTTCAGCATCTTCCCCACCACTGATGTCAGACTAACTGGTCTATAATTACCCGTTTTCTCTCTCCCTCCTTTCTTAAAAAGTGGGATAACATTTGCTATCCTCCAATCCACAGGAACTGATCCTGAATCTATAGAACATTGAAAAATGATCTCCAATGCTTCCACTATTTCTAGAGCCACCTCCTTAAGTACTCTGGGATGCAGACCATCAGGCCCTGGGGATTTATCAGCCTTCAGTCCCATCAGTCTACCCAAAACCATTTCCTGCCTAATGTGGATTTCCTTCAGTTCCTCCATCACCCTAGGTTCTCCGGCCCCTAGAACATTTGGGAGATTGTGTGTATCTTCCTCAGTGAAGACAGATCCAAAGTAACGGTTTAACTCGTCTGCCATTTCTTTGTTCCCCATAATAAATTCCCCTGCTTCTGTCTTCAAGGGACCCACATTTGCCTTGACTATTTTTTTCCTCTTCACGTACCTAAAAAAACTTTTGCTATCCTCCTTTATATTATTGGCTAGTTTACCCTCGTACCTCATCTTTTCTCCCCGTATTGCCTTTTTGGTTAACTTTTGTTGCTCTTTAAAAGAGTCCCAATCCTCTGTCTTCCCACTCTTCTTTGCTATGTTATACTTCCTCTCCTTAATTTTTATGCTGTCCCTGACTTCCCTCGTCAGCCACAGGTGTCTCTTACTCCCCTTAGAGTCTTTCCACCTCTTTGGAATAAATTGATCCTGCAACCTCTGCATTATTCCCAGGAATACCTGCCATTGCTGTTCTACCGTCTTCCCTGCTAGGGCCTCCTTCCAATCAATTTTGGCCAGCTCCTGCCTCATGCCTCTGTAATCCCCTTTGCTATACTGTAATACCGACACTTCCGATTTTCCCTTCTGCCTTTCCATTTGCAGAGTAAAACTTATCATGTTGTGATCACTGCCTCCTAATGGCTCTTTTACCTCTAGTCCCCTTATCAGATCAGGATCATTACACAACACTAAATCCAGAATTGCCTTCTCCCTGGTAGGCTCCAGTACAAGCTGTTCTAAGAATCCATCTCGAAGGCACTCTACAAACTCTCTTTCCTGGGGTCCATTTCCAACCTGATTTTCCCAGTCTACCTGCATGTTGAAATCTCCCATAACCACCGTAGCATTACATTTTTGACACGCCAATTTTATCTCCTGATTCAACTTGCACCCTATGTCGAGGCTACTGTTTGGGGGCCTATAGATAACTCCCATTAGGGTCTTTTTACCCTTACAATTTCTCATTTCTATCCATACTGATTCAACATCTCCTGATTCTATGTCACCCCTTGCAAGGGAATGAATATCATTCCTTACCATCAGAGCAACCCCACCCCCTCTGCCCACCTGTCTGTCTTTTCTATACGTTGTGTACCCCTGAATATTCAGTTCCCAGCCCTGGTCCTCTTGTAACCATGTCTCAGTGATCCCTACAACATCATACTTGCCCATGACTAACTGAGCCTCAAGCTCATCCACTTTATTTTTTATACTACGCGCATTTAAGTACAACACTTTAACTTCTGTATTTACCTCCTCTCTCACATCGTTCACAATTGGCCCTGCCCTTAATTTCTTTTCCGCTCTAGAACTTCTGTTCCCATTCTTCCGAGAGTCTTTTGCAATATCTCCTGTATTCCCTTTGACCTCATCTTCATATTCACAATTTGTTAACCCCTCCCCCCCCACTACTTAGTTTAAAGCCACAGGTGTCACACTAGCAAACCTGCCTGCCAGAATGTTTGTCCCCCTGCTGTTAAGATGCAACCCGTCCCTTTTGTACAAGTCACCCCTAGCCCAGAAGAGATCCCAGTGGTCCAGAAATCTAAATCCCTGCTCTCTGCACCAGCCCCTCAGCCATAAATTCATACCCTCTATCTCTCTGTTCCTGGCCTCACCAGCACGAGGTACCGGTAGCAGTCCAGAGATAACCACCTTCGACGTCCTACTTCTCAGCGCTTTTCCCAACTCTCTAAACTCCCGCTGTAGCACCTCCTTCCTCTTCCGCCCGACGTCATTCGTGCCCACGTGCACAACGACTTCAGGTTGATCGCCTTCCCTCACTAGGATTTTCTGAAGCCGGTCTGTGATGTGTTGAACCCTGGCACCAGGGAGGCAACAGACCATCCTCAAGTCCCTCCTGCTGCCACAGAATCTTCTGTCCGTCCCTCGGACTATGGAGTCACCGACCACTACGGCTCTTCCAGACTTCGGTCTCCCCTGTCGAGTATCCTTGCCAACAGGTCCGCCACTCGGACTGGAAACGTCTTCTGCCCCGACAGTTCCCAAGAGGGTATACCTATTTGCAATAGGCACAGCCACTGGGGTCTCCTGTAGTCCACGTCCACTCCCCCCTGAAACAGTCTCCCACCTTCGCTCGACCTGGACCCTTGGCGTGACAGCCTCACAATAGGTCCTGTCGAGGAAACTCTCGCATTCTCGGATGGCCCTGAGGTCATCCAACTGCCTCTGCAACTCCACCACATGTTCCAACTCTTAGAAGCATTATGATAGTCATTTACATGTCTTCTTACTTTCATTATTTCTTAATCCCTTTAAAATATTGAGTTTACCTGGAACCCAAGACATATTGAAAATGATGAATATTAGTTTAGTTTTAGTTCAGAGATACAGCATGGAAACAGGCCTTTCAGCCCACCGAGTGCATGCCTACCTGTGATCACCCATGCAGTAGTTCCATCCTACACACTGGGGACAATTTACAAAAGCCAATTATCTTACAGACTTGCTATCTTTGGAATGTGGAAGAAAACCAGAATACCCGGAGAAAACTCACATGGTCACAAGGAGAAATTACAAACTCTGTACAGACAACACCCGTAGTCAGGATCAAACCCAGGTCTCTGGTGCTGTACGGCAGCAACTCTACCACTGTGCTAGCCTTCGCTCTTGTTTAAAAAGATTCTGCAGAATTGCGGACACCGAAAGCTGAAAAATCGCAAGAAACTGACAATCTACATTAAGAGTTTATACAAAGATAGTGGATGCATTGGTTATAATTTTTCAAAATTTCCAAATGACTTCTGAGAATTAGAGTGTAGCACAAACTATGACAAAGGTATAAGAAGTTAGAGAACTTAGTAACATGGTGTCAGGACAACCTCCTCTCCCTCACCGGGACAGGCAGCATCTCTGGAGAGAAGGAATGGGTGACGATTCGGGTCGAGTCCCTTCTTCAGACTCTGAAGAAAGGGTCTCAACCCGAAACGTCACCCATTCCTTCTCTCCAGAGATGCTGCCTGTCCTGCTGAGTTACTCCAGTATTTTGTGTCTACCTTCGATTTAAACCAGCATCTGCAGTTCTTTCCTACACACCCCTCTCCCTCACGTCAGCAAGACGAGGGAGCTAGTTATCAACTTCAGGAAGCATGGTGGGTTACATGCCCCAATCAGTGTCAATGGTGCTGAACTCAAAATGGTGGAAAGCTTCAAATTCCTTGGCGTTAATATTACCGACAATTTGTCATGGACCAACACATTGATGCGACAGCCAAGCAAGCACACCTATGCCTCTACTTTCTTGTGACATTGTGGAATAGTGGCAGCCATGACAAGAGCTCTCCACGTGTCACTAATGATATTACACTTTTATCAAGGAAGTTGTGAGAACTTCTTCAAACTTTCTTCTTTGTACACATAGCATCCCTTTCCTTAGAATAGTGTTTTAGCCCAATGGAGCCAGCTGTGTGTGATTAGTGCCTTAATGCTAGGTTGTCAACCTGGGAGAGGATGATAAATTGGTTTATTGGACCAGTGGATATGATAGATTCTGATGGGAGAGCATTGGTGGTAGCTTTCCAGTGCCTTGAGTTGCTTCCTGTAGATAATTCAAGTCTCCGAAGGGCAGACATGATTGGTGCCCAGTGCAACCATGGGTTTAATGCCAGACTTGAGGTCAGCCTAAGGTAATAATCAATTTTGACATTTACGTCTACCGTCATTACGTGGTGGTTCCCAAGTTCTGGGAAGTGATCCACATTTTCCAAGGCCTCACCATGAAACTTTACGGTCATGTACATAATTTTCAAAGTGATTACAAATTGTGTGCTGTAACTCGAATCTTTGTTTTTTCTTCTCATATTGTTTTTAATTTCCTCTGAAATTTCTGATGCAATTACATTCACATCTTTTTTTGGGGATGTGTGCAGCCACTCTGAGAAAAGAGGAAGAGGCCAGGAGAATGGGACAAAGGGCATGTAAACCTACACTAACATCATCAAAAGCATTTATTATTGTATGTTAATACTATTTAACAAGTTGATTGATCACGTTAATAAAGGCATTCAAGATTACTAACAATCCAATCAGAGCACTATACACACAAAGCAATTACTTTTTGTGGGGGTTTTCAGTATACAGATCTATAATTGCACATTGGTGATGCTTTCAATTGTTAATTTAATCTTTTGTGTTGTAACTTGAGACTATGTATAAGAAATACATCCAATGATAGCTCGAGCGAGTTGATCCATTGAGTAAGTCGAGTAACTCAGGTAGATATATACACAAAATGCTGGAGTAACTCAGCAGGTCTATATATATATATATAAATATAAAGTACGTAATACATAATACTAACACAGCTATCTCATTCACCAGAGGTGGAAGCAACTTACTATATCATATCATATCATATATATACAGCGCGAAAACAGGCCTTTTCAGTCCACCAAGTCCGCGCCGCCCAGCGATCCCTGCACATTAACACTATCCTACACCCACAAGGGACAATTTTTACATTTTACCCAGTCAAGTAATTACCAATTTACTATGGTGCACAGAAGTACATTTAAAAACCACCAAGATTTCCTGTTGCTCAATATTTTCAGTTAGTACATACTATTTCAAGTCTCTAGTCTGCTTAAATCTGGTGCTCTTATGATATACCCCAATGATGGACAAAAGAGTCAGCTTGGACATGGTGGGCTGAAGAGCCTGTATCTGTGCTGTATAATTCTATGACAATGAAATGCCAAACTGACAATTACCAAGTACCCAACAGCGGAGGTGACAGTTTGCCACCATGAACCTCAAGGTTACTAATGTTACAAAAGCCACAAGATTAGACCATCTGTCAACTCTAACAGAATAGCACAATGTTCCGAGGACAAAATTAAAACAATACAATTTATCCCTGGGCACACCTACTTACCACAGTATTGTTTGGCCCATTTTAATTTAAAATGTACAATTCTCCCTGTGATTTATCTAGATGCAAGTGAAATGAAATGGTTACCTTAAAACTAAAAGATCCACATAGTATTCATTGCATTTATCTACTAATTCTACATCTGAGCCAATTTCAAAACCTCTGCAATATAAACTTTAATTTCTGTCATTGAAGCTTCATAATTTCAATTATAAAATCAATTTTCATTTTTGTGTATTGTTCCAATGCCCAGATTGATAACATTTGATTGATCACAAAGTATAAATAATTGCAATAGCCAGGTGACAGTGACGGTGCTGGATCGAAGGGCCAAATGGCCTCCTCCTGCACCTATTTGCTATGACAAGGCTACCTATCTGTCTTAAAACACAGTAGCATAGAAACTAACTATTTCTTACAAAACAAAAGCACAATTAAGTTTATTGCTCTTTTGCACAAAACAATTCATAATGGAAAATAATTTAAATAAATTCAAATATAAAAGCTGTGTGATTTTCTCTCTTTGTCTCACACAGAAAAGAGAGCACCAGAAATCCGAGCTAGCAGAGCTATTAACAGAATGACAATACAAATCATAAAATGCAAAGGGAAACACAAAGTGTCAGGATGTGCCCAACAGTCCTGATCTGCAGTCATACATTTAGTGAATGATTTTCTTTATTCTATACTCACTAATTGCCATAATTTTCTTCAAAAGGGGTTTGTTCATATTTTCTTGAACTGCCCCTCAGTTCATTGCCCAGATGACATCAGTATTACTAGCTTGAAAAAAACCTTGAATGTAAGAAAGTGTAGAACAGGAATTCCTTAAGTTAGGTCATTCAAACCCGGGAAGCCTGTGTTCTGTGTTCCAAGTACTAAATTAAAGCCTCAAAGATGATTGTTTCCAAGTTTTACTGTCAATTACAAGGTCACACCAGCTACAAAGTCCCTCAAATTCCTTCAGTCTTGTGACTTTTCAGTCCCTTTTGTCCGATCTCCTCCAACACTGTCCCCACAACCCACACTACCAACAAAACATTACACACTTCCACCTGGCCTCTTGAATAACTCCAATAATCGCAGGCCACGGCTTCAGTGTCAAAGTTACAAATCTCTGCTAACCAAGAGTACTTGAAAACATGATTATTCTGGTGAAATAGAAAGTACACTAAAACTAAAACTCCAAGCAACAATCTAGCATCACATTTTGGCAAGAATACTGTTTTTTATTGTAGCACTATAAATCTAGATCCATAGTGAGCAGTAGCCAAAACTAAACAAGAGCTGCCAGTCACAACTGACTATATCTGACTGCAACAGATGTCAGTGCCTACACTAAGAAAGCCCATAGATACTCTCCCGCTTTCAAACAAATGCCTGGCTGACACTACTATACTATTCACCAACGTCAAACAGTTGGTGTTTTAATTCATCTTCATTTTAAGCACATGCTAAACAATTCAGCAGCATATTCTAACTATGTTCCTTTATTGGGGTTGGGGAGTAAGGTCACTCAGAGGGGAGAGGGATGGGGTGATGTTGGGTGGTGAAGAATCAAATGCCCAAACATAAAGCAAATAAATTGCAAAGTTCAAACTTGATAATGGAACACTGCTCTCACTACAGCTAAATACATTGGCAGTTGTCAATTCCCTTCACCCATAAATTAAGAATGGAGTTAAAGGAACTGTTGAACAAGCCACCTGGCACTGTACATCAGACACAACGGCAGTGACAAGAGGGGAAAAAAGCAATTACGCATACAAATCCACAAAAATGTTCAGTTTAAAATCAAATAAATTACTGACTCTTTAGAACTACCGAGTTGGCTTAAAATTATAACAAAATGAGATGAAAAGGAATTAAGACCAGTTTTCAAAAGCTCACGGATACAGATGCGATTTCATTGTATTGTGCCTCGGCTACTAATATTTTTATGTTCCCATTTTGGCAGTTAGATTCCAGAGCAGGGACTGTATGTTTGTCTGAACCCTGCAGCAGTTGAAAATGATTCAGAGTAACTCTTTCCAACTGTGAACAATCGCCGAGAGGGGAACCGCCCATGCAACATGTTTGTCTTCTGACTTATTCTGCGTTGTCCCATAATATTCTTTGGAACTTAATATTGTAAAAGCAACATTAGCTTGTAGGTTTAAAAAACTACCATTGATCTGGGGTTCCATTATCAAGTCATTTTAACCCACCATTGAAATTTAGCCTTGTTTACCAAGGCAAGTAAAGCAGCTCGGGTTACATATTATAATGCTCACTTTATTCACTTCAGCATACTCGATCAAATTAGTGTCCCAATATCAGCGTTAGGACAGTTAAATGAAGCTAGATACTTTTCAACCCATTTTTTTTTCCCAAAATAAAATTAAACTAAGATGAGATACATGAATAAAAACTGTTTACAAAAACCAAAACAGAATTAGTCATGGTAACCATCTTGAATACACTTTTTTGTTACACACACTCTTAAAACGTTAAACATGAACATGTGGAGAAGCTGAACTCGGCAATAAAAGTGTAATTTGAAGCTGAAGAAAAGTAGGTTTGTCTAGTCATGATCCACACTAGGTATACACATAGTCCCAAACTGTTAACCTCGACTCTATCCTAATGCATCCCATTTTGCATAGCATCTGCATTCCATCATATTTCCAGCTAAATTTCCTTGCAAAAACTTTAGAATTCCCACAAATTAACAGTTTGCAATCACTTCCTCACCAATTTCAACATTGAGAGTTGAAAAAAAGTGAAGCACTCATTGGATTCTATTTACAATTCAGTTTTGTTGGTAATATTGATACACAAAATAACAAACATCATAGAAATAACAATCATAAAAATATCAGTTATATCCCACTAAATTTCATTTATATAACAGCTTCAGCAGGATACAACAAGAGGCTTTATACAAGTGTGATTGTGAAAAAATTCTCACTGTTCTGCTGAAGGAAACCTTAGAGCTGATAAGGAATGTCTGTGAGTTTATCCACTTTGGTGGTAAGAATAGGAAGGCAGAGTATTATCTGAATGGTGTTAAGTTAGGAAAAGGGGACGTACAACGAGATCTGGGTGTCCTAGTGCATCAGTCACTGAAAGGAAGCATGCAGGTACAGCAGGCAGTGAAGAAAGCCAATGGAATGTTGGCCTTCATAACAAGAGGAGTTGAGTATAGGAGCAAAGAGGTTCTTCTGCAGTTGGACAGGGCCCTAGTGAGACCTCACCTGGAGTACTGTGTGCAGTTTTGGTCTCCAAATTTGAGGAAGGATATTCTTGCTATTGAGGGCGTGCAGCGTAGGTTTACTAGGTTAATTCCCGGAATGGTGGGACTGTCATATGTTCAAAGACTGGAGCGACTAGGCTTGTATACACTGGAATTTAGAAGGATGAGAGGAGATCTTATCGAAACGTATAAGATTATTAAGGGGTTGGACACGTTAGAGGCAGGAAACATGTCCCCAATATTGGGGGAGTCCAGAACAAGGGGCCACAGCTTAAGAATAAGAGGTAGGCCATTTAGAACGTAGATGAGGAAAAGCTTTTTCAGTCAGAGAGTTGTGAATCTGTGGAATTCTCTGCCTCAGAAGGCAGTGGAGGCCAATTCTCTGAATGCATTCAAGAGAGAGCTAGATAGAGCTCTTAAGGATAGTGGAGTCAGGGGGTATGGGGAGAAGGCAGGAACGGGGTACTGATTGAGAATGATCAGCCATGATCACATTGAATGGCGGTGCTGGCTCGAAGGGCCGAATGGCCTCCTCCTGCACCTATTGTCTATTGTCTTTAAGGATGGGGAAGAAGGAAGGGTGCTATTCCAGAGCTGTTTGTGACTGAGGGTACAACCGCCAATGAAGAAATAATAAATTGCAGATGCTGCTTTACAAAGAAAACTAAGTGCGGGAGTAACTCAGCAGGTCAAGCAGCATCTCTGGGGAAAGTGGATGTAGTGACGTTTCAGGTCAGAAAGACCCTAACCCAAAATACCCCCAATCTGCATCCTCCCAAGATGCAACCTGACCGGTTGAGTTACTCCAGCACTGTGTTGTTTTGTACAACCGCTAACGATGAAGCAATGAAAATTGCAGACACACAAGGTCAGGACTTGAAAGAGGAATATTCAGTGGATTGTAATGGGCAGACTATGGGCAGGGCAAAAAAAAGAGGTATTGGGAAAAACCACTGAATGCCAAGGAATTCCATGACAGCTGAAAGTAGGGCCACGAACATTGGAATAGTCAAGTTTAAGCCTCCAAGGGTCTCAAAATTGAAGCAGGGAGAGAAAAGGAGTTTTGATGTTGTCATGTTCCTCCAGCCTTTGAATCCACTAAAGGTGGAGTGGAGACTGATTTAGGGGCTTGAGAAATGAACAAACAAAATCCATCTTTTCCAAAGCTGTCATGTTGACATCTCTTTTGGTTGAACATGTTTTCTTGGATGACGTTTGGAAAAAGAACCTTGGCTTTTCCTCAATATAATATGGTGCATTATAAGATTTAAATTCTTGATAATGCATAACAATACCAAGTCCTAGATCTGTAAAAGCCTTTTACTGATGTTGCAACCTCATGTGCAAAGTCATCTTGTCAGTGCTTGGTATTCCATTTCTTACATAAGTTATCTTTATCATGTCTCGTGAGCTTTATAGCTTGGATCAGGCCATAACTTGGTCAGGCTGCTCCAAAGTTAATGTTTGAAAGACACTAGCAGCTGGGATTATCACCATAACCTTTCACAACCTTCAGAGGAACCCACAAGGGCACAGAAAAAAACATGCAAACTCTACACAAACAGCACCCGGGGTTACAACCAAACCCCAATCTCTGGTGCAGAGACAGCAGCTCTGCAAGCTGCCTCAGTTACCTTGAACTATAAACCAATTCAGGATGTTAAAGACAATGTTACATAATGTATTTCCTTTCCTACACCTTGATGTCTTACAGATGCTGACAGGCGCAAAGTAACCATTTCCCCTGCTGAAAGCAAGATCAAATCTTTCCAGTAACCAATGCAAACATTTAACGATGAACAGAATTTCGACAGAACAGTGCAAGAGCCACAGTGGTGGGTAGAGTGTCCGAGACACCGTGCTGGAAAGGTGTGAGGAAGCAACGGCCCAGTGACAGGGTAGCGCAGGCAACAGCGATCTTTGAGGAGTGCGGTGGGAGGGCAGGTTTGGTGACAGCTAACAATGGTATTGGGGCCAAGGACCCCTAAGGATTGAGAGATTGGGCGAAGTGTTAGTCAACTGGGGGGGGGGTGGAAAGAAATTGGACGAGATAGGGGTTAATCTCAATGGCAGCAGGTGGACCCCAGGAAGTGGTGGGGGGAGGGGGAGAACCCAGAGAGGGAGGGACCCCATGTTGGGGATCAGAGAGTAATCCTCAGAATCTATGGGGCAGCACGGGGACCTCGAGGGAGGCAAACCCCTCGGAGAAGAGGTGAACCTCTGGGTGAGGAGGGGGTAGGGGATAAATCCGGGGGGGTAGAGCAAAACCTTTTGGGGAGGACCCCAGGGGTGATCAGGGAGTGAACCCCAGAGGCAACAGGTGAACCCCAGTAAACGGAGGGCAGGGGAATGGATTCAGACCCAAGAGTGAAGAGGTGGAGTCGATGGTGGAGCTCAGGGGAGGGGCAGGAGCATTGTTGTCCCCAAGCTCGGGTGGACCCCAGGGTGGTTGTGTATGGGTGGGGGTGCGGATGTCCCCAGGGTGGGGATGGGTCAGGAATGTAACCCTTGGGTTGGAGGCATCCCCCCCCTCTCTCACACCCTTCCTCCCTCCACCCGAAGTGGGACGGGTTGTCACACCACTTGGAGGAGGGGGGGGGGGGACATGGACCCGTAGTCTAGACTCCCGGCGGTTGAGGACGTTGTCAGCTCCTTCTGTACCAAGGGTAGGCCCCGGGGGGGAGGGGGTTGAACGCTGGTCCACGGCCCCCCGGGGCATTGGTGGGTGGGTGGGTGGGTAAGGTGCTGGTTCGCTCCCTGCGCCTCCAGGCCCGGCCCGATCTGGCCCTTGTCATGCCCTGCATTCGCCTGCCTCCCTTCTTCTCCCTCCGCCCACCTACCTGAGCCGCCGTTCCCGCCACCAGCTGCGCCTCCCGTTTGAAAAGTTCCCGCTCGAGCGCGGCCGCCCGTCACTCCCGCGCATGCGGACGGAGGGGGGGAGGGGTGGAGCCGCGCCTCCCGTCAGTCACCCGCAGGGTTGCCAGGGAACGGCACGTGGCGCTGCTGCTCGACGGTGCCCGGGAACACCACGTGATGCGTTCACGCACAAGCATCACGTGGTACAAGCACCACGTGGTTCTGTGGCCACAGGATTCCCGGGCACGGCCCATGTTGCTGTCAATCACGTTCCCCAGGCACTGACTGCCAATTGCAATGGGCTGGGAGATCCTCTCTACAGTTGTGGTTGGCAATGTGGCATAGAAACATACAAAAATAGGTGCAGGAGTTATTTTGGCTACCATCCAGTCCACAGGAGCTGATCCAGAGTCGAGAGAATATTGGAAAATGATCACCAATCCACGATTTCTAGGGTACTCTGGGAGGCCCTGGAGATTTATCTGCCTTCAGTCGCAACTCTTTACCTAACACCATTTCATGACTAATATGGATTCCCTTCAGTTCCTCTCCCCCACAAGATCCTCAGTCCCCTAGTATTTCTGGAAGATTGTGTCTTCCTTAGTGAGCAGGAATGAAGCAACATCTGCAAACGCACATTTGCCTGGAATAAGACCAGTGCAAAGCTTGCAAAATCAACGTTTGTAATTTCTTTTTTCAACACACCCCCTTTCACACTTTAACCATATCTGGGGAAGGCGTGCCGGAAATGCAGCAGCTAAAGCAAATTCAAATATTCATGTGGTTGGGGTGGGGATAGAAATATCCTTTGCAGTACCACCCAAACACTTACCACCCTCAACAGCAGATGAAAATAATCTTGCTGAGCATTCAATTTTCAGGCATGTCCCAAATCATAAACTCTCCCACAAAGGCCAAGTACAACAATATCAGGGAAATCCATGTCGCAAACCAGTGTTCATTGGGAGTATTTGGCATTTAAACATGCTGAAAATTCATACTTAACAAATAGAAAGGATTGCAAACTGCATATTTCACTGTTGTCCCTTTATCTTACACCCTTTTGTCTCCTTTTCATCTTGAGCCTTTGTCCACACACCTGCCAATCAACCCCCTGTATCCACCTCCACCCTTTCTCCACCCTCCTACAATCAGTCCAAAGAAGGGTCCCGACTTGAAACATACTCCGGAGATGCTACCTAACCCACTAAGTGACTCCAGCACATTTAGATTTAGGTTCATTATTAACATGTGTGCCCAAGTACAGTGAAAAGCTTTGTTTTGCAAGTAGAGTGAAGGGAAAGATACAGAATGAGGAATACTATTCTCAGAGAGATGGCGCTAGATTTACAGGGTGGAAAACAGATGTAAAAGAATGGGGTGACTGTATTGATGACCAAGATGCCTTATCTACACCAGGTCCATTGCCTGCAAGTGGCCCATATCCCTCAAAACCATTTCTATCTATGTGCTTGTTCCAAATGTCTTTTAAATACTATTATAGTAATTGCCCAAACAACTTCCTTCTACAGCTCGTTCCATACACCCACCACCCTCTATGAAAAGTTGTCTCTCAGGTTCCTATTAAATCTTTCCCTTCTCGCCTTAAAACTAAAACCTCTGGTTCTTGATTCCCCTACTCTGGGCAAGAGCCATTAATTGTGTGGTGACCACAGGGACTTTTATTAATGAGGAACTGCAGATGCATCTCTGGAGAACAGAGGAATTAAGAACCTGAAATGTCACATATCATGTTCTCCAGTGATGCTACCTGACCAGTTGAGTTACTCCATCATTTTTTGCCTTTATGTAGTAAACCATCATCGACAGTTCCTTGTAGAATATGTAAACATATATATATATATAAATAAGATTCTATATATATATTCTTCAGAAAAAGGATCTCGACCTGAAATGTCCCCATTCCTTCTCTCCAGAGATGCTGCCTGTCCAGCTGAGTTTCTCCAGCATTTTGTATCCATCAACGGTTTAGAACAGCGTGTGTGTGTGTGCGCGTGTGTGCGTGTGCGTGTGCGCGTGCGCGTGTGTCTGCGCGCGCGCGCGTGTGTGTGTGTGTGTGTGAAAAAAAAAAGAAAAAAAAAGGTCATTTCATACACCCACCATCCTTTGTGTAAAACAGCTACCCCTCAGGTCCTATTAAATCTTTCCCCTCTCACCTTAAGCCAATGTCGTCTGATTCCTGATTCCCCTATTCTGGGTAAAAATATGTGCTTCAGCATGTTATTTTTAAACCTTTAAGTCATTGTGCCATGTGTAAAAGAGTTCTGCTTTTTCTAAAAATAGCAATTAAAAAAAAAGGGTAACATGTCATTTATTGATGGGCTTAGTTTCGTTGTCTGTGCGGTCCTGATATTAGGACTGTGGTTATATCACTGGTGTAAAGGAAAGGCGCATTCAAATTTAATCGTGCCAGCAGGAGGTTTCAAATGCAGCATTAGCGTCTGGAGATGGGTCTTGACGAGAAACGTCACCTATTGTACTTCTCCAGAGATGTTGTCTGACCCGCAGAGTTACTCCAGCTCTTTGTGTCTATTTTCAGCAGCATTAGCGATATCTCTGAAATGACCAGGAAGCTTTGGTGAGGGTGCAGAAGAGGTTTACCTGGTTGCAAAACATTTTAACTCCCCTTCCCATTCCCACACTGACCTTTCTGACCTGGGCCTCCTCCACTGTCAGAGTGAGGCCACATGCAAATTGGAGGAACAGCACTTTGTGTTTCGTTTTGGCAGCTTACAACTCAGCGGTATGATCTTTGATTTCTCTAATTTCAAGTAATCCCTAAATTCCTGCTCTCCACCCACCCCCACCCTAGTGGTTCTGCTAGTTCCACTGTTAGCATCCTTGTATCCCATTGTTATCACCTCTTCCCCAGCCAGCAATGAGCCATTATGGGCTTCACCCTTCCTTGGTCATCTGTTGTTGGTCCTGCTTTGTTCTGGCCCTTTCTTACCTCCAGTTTCCTCTCCTCTACTTTCAGTCTGTAGGAGGATCCCAAACTGAAACGTCACCCACCTTTTTCTCCAGAGATGCTGCCTGACCCACTGAGTTATTCCAGCACTTGTGTCTATCTTCTTTACCACCTGCTGCCTGGATTAGAAGGCATTAGCTAGAAGAAGAGATAGGACAAATTTTGATGATGTTCTCTGGAGCATCTCAGGTTGAGGGGAGATATGATAGCAGTATGATAGCAGAATGTAAAATTATAAGAGACAAAAAAGATGGGTTGGGCAGTCACAACCTTTTCCCCGGGCTGGAAATGCGAAAGACTGGAGAACATAGAGAGCATAGCTTTAAGCTGAGAGGGACAAAGTTTAAAGCAAAGATAATAGAGCAGAGCAAGATAGATCACTCGACTCTAAAAACCGTAGTATGTCATGGCGCCATTTTAGTAGGCAGAAACGTTTAAAAAGAAAAATAACAAAAATCTGTGAATTGATAGATGAGATATATTCTGTATTTTTATGGTATCATCACACATACTGTTTCCCCAAAACACTGATTACACTACGAGGCATAGCGAACGGCAGGTTTTGCCTACTAAAATGACGGATGTTACATTCTTTTGCGTACTACAATTCAGTATAGGCGATTTCGACGGAGTGGTTCATCTTGCTCCTCTAGTATCTTTGGTTTAAAGGAATGTGCGGGGCAAGTTTTTTTTCCCCCCACAGAGAATGGTGGGTGCCTGAAACATGGTATCAGGGTGGTGGTAGAGGCAGATATGATAGTGGCGTTTGAGAGGCTTTTAAATAGGCAAAACGTAAAAGTGCTGGAGGAACTCAGCAGGCTAGACAATATTGTAGAGGAAATAGACAGACAACGTTTCGATTTACAATTTGCCATTTTTTAACCAAAGACCTGCACGTCTTTGGAGTGTGGGAGGAAACCAGAGCACCCGGAGAAAACCCACGCTATCCCAGTGAGAACGGACAAACTCCGTATAGACAGCACCTGTAGTTAGAATCGAACCCGGATCTCTGGCGCTGTAAGGCAACAGCTCCACTGCTGTGCCACTGTGCCACCCTCATTTTCGTATCAGTTACGCTGAAAAGACATGGCATTGAACATTTAATCCAAAAAACAACCCTGCCATTGTACATCACTCCCTCAGGAATGCCTCGAAGTGTCGGCTTAGAATAGAGAGATTACAGCAGAAATGCAAAAATAAGCAGGAGGAAATAATTAACCAAAATATTATCTTGATGAACAATAAGCAAGGAAAGAAAACCTTGTTTATTTAATTACAAGGGCAGCCTGCGTGATTGGCGCCACATTCACTACCCTAGGCACATGGACTTGGAAAAATGCACAAAAACATCAATTATGCATATATTGTACACAGAGCACACATAAAATTCTAAGTAATGGGCAAAAAAGACATAAGGGCAAAAACTTAATTAGAAAAAACATATGCACATGGCAATGCAGTAGTGTTCCTTTGCTCAAGTGGGATTAGGGCTGTGTGACTCAGCTCAAGAACCTGATGGTTGCAGGAAAATAGCCGTTCCTGAACCTGGTGGTTTAGGACTTCAGGCTTCTGTACCACATGGCCAATGGTAATAGTGAGAAGACTCACCTATAGAGTTGCTGCTTTAGAGCCCCGGGTTCGATCCTGACCACGGGTGCTATCTGTACAGAGTTTGTACGTTCTCCCTGTGACTGCGTGGGTTTTCTCTGGGTGCTCTGGTTTCCTCCCACACTGCAAACAAGTACAGGTTTGTAGGTAAAGTGGCTTCAGTAACATTGTAAATTGTCCCTAGCGTGTAGGATAGTGCTTGTGTACGGACGGGGTGATCACTGGTCGGCGTGGACTCGGTGGGCCGATGAGCCTGTCTCCACGCTGTATCTGTAAAGTCTAAAGCCTAAAAGGTAAAGAGGGCACAGGCTGTATGGAGGGGATCCTGGGTGGTAGATGCCACCTTTGTGAGTCAGCATGTAGTGTAGATGCTGTCGATGGAGGGGAGGGGTGGACCCACGATGGACAATTATTTCCTCTGACAATATTGCGCTGTGTACCATCCATAACAATCACTGCAGCAACGCAACAAACTACCCCAACATCATCACCACCTCCCCTCCACACCCCAAACCTACAACCTCTATCATAAAAAAGCCACTAGGCACATGGAACGCCTACATCTGAAAAACAAATTCCACAAAGTGCTGGAGTAACTCAGTGGGTCAGGCAGCATCTCTGGAGGACATAGTTTAGGATTAAATAATAATCAGCTCACTGAAAAGATCTCCTCTGCTTTCCAAGAGAGTCTCATGCAATCTTGCAAATCCATCGGTGGGAGCAGGCAAGATCTCAGGATAGACACATGGTGCTGGAGTAACTCAGCGGGTCAGGCGGTATCTCTGGAGAAAAAGGATTGGTGACCTTGAGATGCTGCCTGACCCGCTGTAGGGTCTGCCCTCTCCTCTCCAGTCTGAAGAAGGGTCCCGGCATAGTGGCTCCATTTTCTCCAAAGATGCTGCCTGACCCGCATCAGATACTCCAGCACCTTGTGTCTATCTTTGGTATAAACCAGCATCTGCAGTTCCTTGTTTCTACACTGTGCAATGCAGGCTGGTTGCTGAAGAGGATTGCTCACAGTTTTGGTCTCAACACTGCAAGTAGAAGCTGCCAGGAACAGTTGTCCTAGAAGTGACTCATCCTGGGCTACAGTTTTAGATACTTCTTGGCTTTGTGGAGGAAGCAGCTTGTCAGGGACGGGGCGTGGCTGCAGCCAACTTAAAGCAAGCTAATTGCACATTGTTACAAGCTCTTGAAGCTGCAGCACTCCTTGGTTTTTTGTTTTTGGTCTTTTAACCTTGTAGCACGCAGCAGAACAAAGGCTTCAGTAACTGCTACTAAACACCCCTCGCCCCCCTTCCTTCACCCAAGTAGTTTAATCAGTTACACTGCTCGTAACAATGAATCCCTCTTGATCATACAATGAAAGATCAAATTTTCATTTTTTAGAAATACAGCGTGGGAACAGGCCCTTCGGCCCACCGAGTCTGCGCCAACCAGTGATCCCCGCACACTAACACTATCCTACAGACACCAGGGACAATTTACAATTTTCACCAAAGCCAATTAGCCGACCAACCTGTACATCTTTGGTGTGTGGGAGGAAACAGGAGCACCTGGAGAAAACCCACGCAGGCCACGGCGAGAAAGTACAAACTCCAGCAACCGTAGTCAACAATTGGCCTATCAGGGAACCACCCTGCCTGAGATCATCTGTCGCCAGCCCCTAATTGTCTTGGTCTTTTCTCGCCTCCAGGTCTCCCCTCTCCACCCCCATCCCCCCCTCCCCCAGCACACACATTTTCAGTCTGAAGAAGGATCCCGACTCAAAACGTCACCTATCTATATTTTTCCAGAGATGTTGCCTGACCCACTGAGTTACTCCAGGACTTTGTATCTTTTTTCCACCATTCCAGTTTAGTTTTGTTTCGAGATGAACGCAGCAATCCTTCTGTCCTGTATTTAAAGTGACTTCCTCAAATGATTTTAACCCATATCCCTTTGATTTACTTACTGGTAAGAGAGCAGCTGATTGATATGTAAACAACAGAGTGCTGGAGTAACTCATGGGGTGAAGCCTGAGCCTATACTGTACTGTTCTACATTCTACGACAGTGGACAAAATTGTAGGAGTGTAAGTATTGTTGAGAGGCTGCAGACGTTTGCAAAGACAAGGGTGAAGCCAGATGGGTTTCCTCAAAAAAACCCTTGAGGATCACGGGATCCAGTGCAGAGTTAACGGAATACAGGATTAATGGATGAACAGTAGGCGGGTCAGGGTATAGGCAGTGGAGAAGCGCAGTTCAAAATAAGTAAAATCAAAAGCCACTCGTCAAATTGGGCGATACCTGTTTAGCGATCTTCAGGAATTAATCTGGAAACATTATACAGTGAGAATTAAAAGGATCCTCAGTTGCAACACAATCTTAAACATTATGTTTTCAGTTGCAATACTTGATGATTTCAATTGCAATGGTTGATTTATGTTGCAATAATTGATTTCAGTTGCAATACTTGGTGATTTCAATTGCATGGTTGATTTCTGTTGCGATAATTGATTTCAGTTGCAATAGTTGATTTCTGTTGCAACCTTTCCACCTATGATGTCAGTTGTGACAATTTCTTATCCATTGTGATTTTAGTTGTAACACTTTCTTATTCTCTGTGATTTCCATTGCAAGACTGCCTACAATTGTGCATCTGTAAATGGTCCAGATCCATTACTCCTATTTACATGCATACTTCATTCTGCAAATCCTCTTTAATCTTCGGGAACTCATGCTTGACAGTCACAGAGAGCAAGGCAGATTTTGCTTTCCGTCACGCTCAGAAACTGTTCTATAGGAGAAACACTTGAGTAAAGTTGTAAAATCCTGCCAATTATTCTGTGGAAAAGCCTCCTCCTTCTAAACATAAATGTTGCTACCAATGGGGAAAGTGCTTGCTTTGTTAATGTCCTTCGAATTGGGTAAATTGGTCTTTTTTTTGTTGCATTCTGCATGTTACTGCCATTGTTGCCTAGCAACTGTTCAATGTTTCTTAAATATTCTGGTGGTGAGAGCTGTTCTATTCCCATGCTCCGTGGCTGAGGTTTATTATAGCACAAGTATTTCAAGCTCTTTATGAGTTCAAGGCTGATGACAGACAGCGTGGAAACAGGCCCTTCGGCCCACCGAGTCCTCACCGACCAGCGATAATAGACAATAGACAATAGGTGCAGGAGGAGGCCATTCGTCCTTCGAGCCAGCACCGCCATCCAATGTGATCATGGCTGATCATTCTCAATCAGTACCCCGTTCCTGCCTTCTCCCCATACCCCCTGACTCCGTTATCCTTAAGAGCTCTATCTAGCTCTCTCTTGAATGCATTCAGAGAATTGGCCTCCACTGCCTTCTGAGGCAGAGAATTCCACAGATTCACAACTCTCTGACTGAAAAGGTTTTTCCTCATCTCAGTTCTAAATGGCCTACCCCTTATTCTTAAACTGTGGCCCCTTGTTCTGGACTCCCCCAACATTGGGAACATGTTTCCTGCCTCTAACGTGTCCAACCCTTAATAATCTTATACGTTTCGATAAGATCTCCTCTCATCCTTCTAAATTCCAGTGTATACAAGCCTAGTCGCTCCAGTCTTTCAACATATGACAGTCCCGCCATTCCGGGAATTAACCTAGTAAACCTACGCTGCACGCCCTCAATAGCAAGAATATCCTTCCTCAAATTTGGAGACCAAAACTCCACACAGTACTCCAGGTGCGGTCTCACTAGGGCCCTGTACAACTGCAGAAGGACCTCTTTGCTCCTATACGCAACTCCTCTTGTTATGAAGGCCAACATTCCATTGGCTTTCTTCACTGCCTGCTGTACCTGCATGCTTCCTTTCAGTGACTGATGCACTAGGACACCCAGATCTCGTTGTATGTCCCCTTTTCCTAACTTGACACCATTCAGATAATACTCTGCCTTCCTATTCTTACCACCAAAGTGGATAACCTCACACTTATCCACATTAAACTGCATCTGCCATGCATCCGCCCACTCACACAACCTGTCCAAGTCACGCTGCAACCTCATAGCATCTTCCTCACAGTTCACACTACCACCCAGCTTTGTATCATCTGCAAATTTGCTAATCCCTTCATCCAAGTCATTAATGTATATTGTAAATAGCTGCGGTCCCAGCACCGAGCCTTGCAGTACCCCACTAGTTACTGCCTGCCATTCTGAAAGGGACCCATTTATCCCCACTCTGCTTTCTGTCTGGCAACCAATTTTCTATCCATGTCAGTACCCTACCTCCAATACCATGTGCTCTAATTTTGCCCACTAATCTCCTATGTGGAACCTTGTCAAAGGTTTTCTGAAAGTCAAGGTACACCACATCCACCGGCTCTCCCCTGTCAATTTTCCCAGTTACATCCTCAAAGAATTCCAGAAAGTTAGTCAAGCATGATTTCCCCTTCGTAAATCCATGCTGACTCGGAACGATCCTGTTACTACTATCCAAATGCTCCGCAATTTCGTCTTTTATAACTGACTCCAGCATCTTCCCCACCACTGATGTCAGACTAACTGGTCTATAATTTCCCGTTTTCTCTCTCCCTCCTTTCTTAAAAAGTGCGATCCCCGCACACTAACACTATCCTACAGACACTAGGGACAATTTACAATTTTTACCGAAGCTAATTAGCCGACCGACCTACCTGTACATCTTTGGAGTGTGGGTGGAAACCGAAGAAAACTCATGCAGGTCACGGGGAGAATGTACAAACTCCAGCAACCGTAGTCAGGATGGAACCCGCGTCTCTGGCCCTGTAAGCCAGCAACTCTACCGCTGCGCCACCGTGCCGCAATGTGGCTACAGAGCTAAGAGGGTGCCGAATAGCTAACAGGCTAATGATCAAGTGGAATTGTTGTTTGGCACCAAAGAATAAACTACAACAGGCAGTGGAGAACGAGGGAAGAGGATGGTGGCAAATGGGGGCATTGCTATTCCTTCTGAAATTCCACAGGCAACCACAGCTGCTAGTTGAGAGAGATATGGCATGGAAACAAGCCCTTTGGCCCACCGCGCCCACGCCGACCTTCGATTAGCTGTCAACACTAGTTCCATGTCATCCCACTGCCTACACACCAGGGGCAATTTACAGAGGGCCAATTAACCTACAAACCCAGATGTCTTGGGGATGCAGGAGGAAACCGGAGCACCCAGAGGAAACCCACGTGGTTACAGGGGGAACATGCAAACTCCACACAGACAGTACCCGAGGTCGGGATCGAACCCAGACCTCTGACGCTGTGAGGCAGCGGCTCTAACAGTGGTGCAATTGACCAATTGTCCACAAATGAAAGCAGAGGTCTCAGAAACACAGTGCAAGGGAGGAGAGGTGGTGGCATGGAGACCTTGTCTGTATAAAAACAGGAAAAAAGCACTGACAATACGCAGCAACTGTCGAGCGAATGTTGCAATGAACGTTAAGGTGGCTTGGGATATTCCAAACTCCAAAGGAGTCACAAAATAAATGAGATGCAGCTGAAAATAATTCAGCCGTGTATCTGTGCCGGTGGAAAGAAGGCCACACAGGAATGCAGAATACTGCCCAACTCTTCCTTGGTCACAAAAATGGACAAATTCACTCCAGCTAATTGCTGCCTTATCTGTTTTAGTTTTAGAGACAGAGCATGTAAACGGGTCTTTCGGCCCACCGAGTCCAGGCTGACCATTGATCATCCACCCGTTAACACAAGTTCTATGTTATCCCACTTTCTCATCCACTCCGTAGACAATAGGGACAATTTCCAGAGGCCAGTTAACCTATAAACCTGCACGTCTTTGGGATGTGGGAGGAAACCGGAGCACCCAGAGGAAACCCACGCGGTCACATGGAGAACGTGCAAACACCACACATCCCAAAGATGTGCAAGTTTGCAGGTTAATTGGCCTCTGTAAATTGCCTCTAGTGTGTAGGGAGTGGATGAGAAAGTGGGATAACGTAGAACTAGTGTGAACGGGTGATGGATGATCGGTGTGGACTTGTTGAGTCCCACATCAAGGACCCACACCAGCCTGACCACACTCTCATTTCACTCCTGCCATCAGGAAGAAGGTGTAGGAGTCGGAAGACTGTAACGATCAGGTTCAGGAACAGTTTCTTCCCAACAACTCTCAGAATGGGCGCTCGGTGGCGCAGTGGTAGAGTTGCTGCCTTACAGTGCCAGAGCCTCGGGTTCGACCCCGACCACGGGTGCTGTCTGTACGGAGTTGTACACTCCCCGTGACCGTGTGGGTTTTCGCAGAAATCTTCGGTTTTCCCTCCACACTCCAAAGACATACAGGTTTGTAGGTTAATTGGCTTGGTACAAAAAGTAAATTGTCCCTAGTATATGTAGGATAGTGTTAATGTACGGGGATCGTTGGTCGGAGCGGACTCGGTGGGCCGAAAGGCCCGTTTCCATGCTGTATCTCTAAACTAAACTAACAGTACAAACCAACTAAACTCTGAATTATGAACTGCCAAGATTGCATCAGGGACTTTGGGCTTTTTTGTTGTTTTTGCGCAGTTAGTTTTTTAAATATATTGAGCTTTTCTTTTGTTTGTTTATTATATTATCTATTGAGTACTGTCTTTACCTGTTGTGCTGCTACTGCAAGTAAGAATTTCATTGTTTTGTTTCAGGACATATGACAATGAAACACCCTTGACTAATAATCTATCTATTTATTATTGACCAACAAGTTTGCACGGTTTGAGCAATCTCAACTCTCCAGTGACACCAAGTGTCCAGCAGCTGCATTACAAGTCGTTATTGCGTAGAAAGCTGTAATAATCAGTGAAATATTTAATTCATGTGTAGGAATGAACTGAAGATGCTGGTTTATACCGAAGATAGACAATAAATGCTGGAGAAACTCAGCAGGACGGGCAGCACCTCTGGAAAGAAGGAATGGGCGACGTTTCGGGTCGACACCTTTCTCAACTCGAAACGTCACCCACTTCTTCTCTCCAGAGATGCTGCCTGTCCTGCTGAGTTACTCAAATATTTAATTCAATTATACTTTATAGTCACATGTACCTAGGTACAGTGAAATGCTTTGTTTTGCATACAACCCAGTGAAATCATACAGCAGGCCTCATCTAGGCAGTACACAAGAGTCACCACATTGCTGACGCTGACGTTACAAAACGTTCATTGGTTTTATTTTCTGCTCGCGGTGGCGAACCAGGCCTGCCATCGCACGTAGCCACAAGTGCCCCCCCCCCCGCCGGGTCCTCTTTGTTCTTGACGGCTCCCACAGGATCTCCCCCGTGTTCTCAGCGGCCCCCCGCCAGATAGCTCTCGTATTTGCTCGTATTGTTTTCCCTGGAGTGCCAGGGGCCGAGGGAAGACCTGATCGAAGTTAAACCGTAGTTTTAACGGACTTCTTTATAACGGACCGGTTAGAGCAATGGACCTACCGACACCTGCCCACGCCATACCCGGCTCGCACTGTCTTCCAGGCCGCACCTGTCGTCACCACCGCCGACCCCTTACCTGCGCTCCGGCTGCACACAGGCCGTGTCCATCGACTCTGCCGATCCCCGACTCTCCGCCGGCCGCTAGCAGGCCGGGGCCGCCAACTCATCTGGATTCCAGGCCCAGTTCCGGACCGAGAGTCCAAAGAAAGGTCTTGACCTGCTATGTCACCGATCCATGTTCTCCAGAGATGCTGCCTGACCTGCTGAGTTACTCCAGCACTTTGTGTCCTTTTGTGTATTAACCAACAGCTGCAGTTGTTCGTTTCTACTATTTATCCAATGATACTCTTTACTTGGTTATAGCGGACAATCGGCAATAGCGGACAGCATCCCCCCCCCCCCCCCCCCCCAGGTCCATTTTAACAAGCGTTTACTGCAGATAAAATAATGAGAGGCATAAATTATGAGGTGGGTGATAACGGGAGGATTTTACAGAAACTGTGAAATAACAATCCTTTATTCTAAAAAAGATGACAAAAAAGTGCTAGAGTATCTCAGTGGGTTGGGCAGTGAGTTACTCCAGCACTTTGTGTCTTTTTGGAAACCATCATTGTTTTTACATGATTTTTTTAAAAACCTGTTTTCTATATTAATTTTTCACTATAGATATATCTGGTCTTGCACAGACAAACATCAATGAAAAACCAATGTAGAAAATAGATTTTAAAAATAGAATGTAGAAAAAAAAACTGCAGAGCTGGTTTATACCAAAGATAAACACATTGTGCTGGAGTAACTGAGCAGGTCATGCAGCATTTTTGGAGGAAAAGGATAGGGTTGAGACCTTTCTTCAGACCACCTATTCTTTTCCTTTCGAGATGCTGACTGACCTGCTGAATTACTCCAGCAACACTTTCTGCCTACCTTTTTAAAAAAGTGCCTCAATTTCAGTGAATCATCTTGTTATCACCTGCTGCTGTTCCTATCACAGTCTGTGTTGAAAACAAACATTAATTCAATGCTTTGAGTATGAAGACATTTTCTAAACAAGCAATGCCTCGTTAGGTTTCTCTGGTTGGCTTTAGCCTCCACTGTTGGTATCATGTTCATATAATAGCCATGGTGGGGCAATGGTATCATTCAGCACGGATCAAGGCAATCTCTTGGCTTGACTTCAGGTATGGAGAATGTATTCGAAGATCCCAACTTGGGCACCAGCCAGAAGACAATGTAAAGCTTGTGCAGAGAGATGGGATCATTCTCAGCAGTACGTGCAAGATAACAGCTCCGTCATTCAGCGAGATTAATCGCAGGAACACCGTCCCTTTGATGTCTGGAGTCAACAATAAGCCAAGTCATACCACCTGGGTTGATTAAAATCATTTGACCAACCGTGCACGGCTCTGACCGATGCTTTAAAGTTTCTCTGTACAGAACGTCTGACTGCAGTTGGGCCAGCACAACTCAATGAGCCTTTCTTTGTCTGAGAAAAGTGACTGAAGAAAGATGAAGGTGTGTGTTCTGACTTGGGGCGGCATGGTGGCACAGCAGTCGATTTGCTGCCTTACAGGACCAGAAACCCAGGTTCAATAATGACAACGGGTGCTGTCGGTCGGTCGGTACAGAGGTTGTACGCTCTCACCGTGACCGCGGGGGTTTCCTCTGGCGGCTCCAGTTTCCTCCCACACTCCAGACATACAGGCTTGTAGATTAATTGGCTTTGGTAAAAATTGTAAATTGTCCTTAGTGTGTAGGATAATGCTAGTGTACGGGGATCGCTGGTCGGCAGGGACTCATTGGTCCGAAGGGCCTGTGTCCACACTGCACCTCTAATCTAAATAAAACTAAATCTTCAGCATTGGATTGTGCCTGAGTGTGAAAGATATTGGATGCACTTCAATTTTCATTTTCCCTGGAATCATTTGTAAAACTGACAAATGAAGAGATAAAGAACGATAGAGCTGGACGAGAGAGAGGGGGTGACATGAGAGGGGGCGAGAGAGACGAGACGAGAAAGAGAGGGGACGAGAGAGAAGGTGAGAGAGGTGAGAGAGGTGAGAGAGAGAGGGCGAGAGGGAGGAGAGGTAGAAGTGGGAGATATATATAGATATATATATATATATATATATATATAGAGAGAGAGAGAGAGAGAGAGAGAGAGAGAGAGAGAGAGTAAATAAAAAGGTCCTTTTTTGGGCTGCCAGGGGTTTTCTGGCATTTTTTTGTATTGAATACTGTAGATCAGTGCATGTTCCTTTAACATAGTGACCTCACCACTACTAACCACTCCCCATTGTCTCTTGTATAATTGTAGCTTCCCCACCTCCAGCTCGCTCTCTAGTTCCAGTGATGACCACGGACAGCTAGGGCATATCATGTGTAGTGACATTAATAAACAATATCCAGTAAAAGACTCTGTGTGCAAAGGACGTCTCTTTACATGGTGTCAGAGCGGTAGACTTGCGTCTCCTGTTTATCGGGTTTTTATTTTTGTGAATTTGTTCGTCCCAGTTGTGTCCCATCCTTCCACTTTGCCATGGCTCCCTCGTGTCGTCGTCCGGACACGCTCGTTTTTGATGAGGACATAGTGCACCGCTGGACTGTCTTCCAGCGGGACTACGAGCACTATATAGCGATTGCCCATCCTGATGCAACTGCTGCGATAAAAGCTCACCTGCTCCTCAACCTGGCTGGTCCGGAGGCAATGGAACGCTATGCGTCGTTCGAATTCGTCCCTCCGGAGGACCGCAACGACCCGGTATGTCTCATGGCTAAGTTCACTGCCCTGTGCGATATACCCACCAATAACATTATCGAACGTTTCAACTTTTTCTCGCGGCGTCAGACTCCAGGGGAGCACGTTGACGCCTTCATTGCATCTTTAAGACATATGGCTCGGCGGTGCCGCCTTCAAACGATTACACCCGACGAGATGATCAGGGACGTCCTGGTCAACGGTCTCCTAAACTCTAAGCTGCGGGATGAGCTCCTGATGAAGCCTGACCTGTCGCTAACGGACGCCATACATGCCGCACGCATGGCCTCTGCTGTTGGCTCAGTATCTCGGCCGGCGCCCCAGGACATAAATTTCACCGGCCGCCGGCGATTGAATGACCCGCAGACCAGGGTCGCCCCCTCCGCGCCCACTATGGTCACCCCTCGCAGATGCCCAAACTGCAACTTCTCGTCACACAGGTATAACGTTTGCCCAGCGCAGGGCAAAACTTGTAATTCCTGCGGGAAGCAGAACCATTTTTCAGCAGCTTGTCGTTCTCGTGGGAGACCTGTCCCTGCTCCTAGAGGGAGTCTAAACAACCTTGCGAACGATGATAGCGCAACCGGTTCCCGGTACCAACATGAGGAACTCCATGGCTCAGATACGGCTTCCTCCCATGGAGACTCTATGGTGTTTTCGCTTTTGGGTGCACCTGCATTGATAACGGACCCATCCGTGCATGTTACAGTCAATGGACACTCCTTCCCTGCCAAGGTCGATACTGGGGCTTATGCAAATGTTATGTCTGTGGGCCTCTTCGAGCAGATAAGCTCGGGGGAGAGGGTTACTCCTGACAACTCCCGCCTCCATGCCTATGGGGGAGGCGTTCTGATTGCCGTGGGAAAGGCAACGGTTATCTGTACTGTTCTGAAGACCTCTCGGCCCCTCACGTTCCTCCTGCTAGCATCTGACAACGTCACCCTGCTGGGCGCCCGTGCATGCCAGGACTTTGGTTTGGTCTCATTCCACCGCGACATCCACCTGGTGCAGGCCCCCATGGACCCCCTGATCGAGTACCCTGACCGATTTGATGACGTCCTGGGGAAGCTGCCCTGTGCCTACAAGATCGTTGTGGACCCGGGGGTCGACCCAGTGGTCAGACCGGCCCACCGTGTGTCTTTTGCCATGAAGGGCCGCATGGAGTCCACACTACGTGGCATGGTGGACATGGGCATCCTCAAGGAGGTGAGTGCCCCCACCCAGTGGGTCTCCACCATGGTGGTCGCTGCCAAGAAGGACGCGAGCGAGATCAGGATCTGCATCAACCCCAAGGACCTGAACCTGGCTATTAAACGCCCGCACTACCCCATGCGGACGGTGGAGGACGTCGCGGCACAGGTCGGTCCAGCCACAGTTTTCTCGGTCCTGGATGCCAAGAGCTCCTTTTGGCAGATCCCGCTGGATGCACGTTCCTCCTTCCTGACCACCTTCAGCACACCGTTCGGCAGGTTCCGTTTCCTCCGCATGCCTTTTGGGATCAACTCGGCAAGCGAGGTTTTTCAGCGTACGATGGAGCAGCTGTTTGCTGGGTTGCCGTGCGCCATCATTGTGGATGACATCCTGGTGTACGGGAGGGACGTCGCTGAGCATGACCGACACCTCCGCCAAGTCCTGGACAAGGCTCGTGAGATCAATCTCAAGCTTAATCGAAGGAAGTGTCGGTTCCGCGTTGAGGAAGTCACCTACGTCGGCCACGTTTTCACGGCGGGGGGCCTGAAGCCAGACCCCGAGAAGACGGCGGCGATCACCGAAATGCCCGCTCCCACTGACGTGCCCGGCCTGCAGCGCTTCCTGGGCATGGTCAACTACTTGGGTAAGTTCATACCCGACCTCAGCGAACTGAGTGCCCCCCTGAGGGAGCTGACCAAGAAGGACAATGCCTGGGTCTGGCTCCCGCACCACCAATCGGCCTTCGTGGCCCTGAGGTCCAGACTCGCACGGACCCCCACTTTGCAGTTCTTCGACCTGAACAGGCCAATCGTCCTCACCTGCGATGCATCTCGGTTCGGCCTTGGTGCTGCCTGCCTGCAGCTCTACGACGACCGACAGCTGCCCGTCTCCTATGCCTCTCGCACAATGACCCCTGCTGAGCAGCGCTACGCCCAGATTGAAAAGGAGCTCCTTGCCGTGGTGTTCGCGTGCTCCAAATTCAGAGACTACGTTCTGGGAAAAACTTTCACCATCGAAACTGACCACCAGCCGCTGGTCTCTATTTTAAACAAGCCCATCCACGCAGCCTCGTCCCGCTTGCAGCGAATGATGCTGCAGCTGCAGCGTTTTACATTCGAAATCGTGTACCGCAAAGGCAAGGAGATGTTCGTGGCAGACACTTTGTCCCGTGCCCCACTACCCTCCATTTCACGCCATCCGTACGAATCGGCTGACCTGATGGTGTTGAACGTCAACATCATTCCATCTTGGCAGATGCAGTCCCTGGTCACACACACTGCCGCTGATCCGGACCTTCAACAGCTTGAGGGCGTCATCCGCCGTGGCTGGCCTGAACGACGGTCTTCCCTGCCGGCTGGTGCCGTGCCCTACTTCCTGGTTCGGGATGAACTGGTGCTGCACGCGGGCGTGGTGGTGAAGGGTCACAAGGTTGTGGTGCCGGCTGCGCTGCGAGATCACTACTTCCAGACTGCCCACAACGGACACCCAGGGGTGGAGGCCACGTTATCCCAGGCCCAAGCACAGTTTTACTGGCCTGGCATGGTCAAGGACATCCGGGACAGGGTCTCCGCCTGCGCTGCCTGCAACAGCCTATTACCTCATCAGCAGCGCCAGCCTCTCCTGCAGCAGCCGGCTCCCGAGTTGCCGTGGATGGCTGTTGCCGCCGATATTTTCGAGTGGCGTGGCAAACACTACCTGGTCCTGGTGGACTCCTACTCCAGCTGGTTCGAGGTGGACCTGCTGCCGTCCCTCACGTCTGCTGCCGTCATCGGGAAGCTTCGCCGCCACTTCTCTACCTTTGGTTCCCCGGCATCCCTCCAGTCCGACAACGGCAGCCAGTTTACCAGCGCGGAGTTTGCTGCTTTCGCCACCCGGTGGAACTTTCGCCACATCACCAGCAGCCCCGAGTACCCGCAAAGCAATGGACTTGCAGAGCGCGCTGTCCGCAGCGCTAAGGAACTGATGGAACGTTGCCGGCTTGACAGTTCGGACTTGTACCTTGCCCTCCTCAACCTCCGCAACATCTCCCGGGACCCCGCGCTCGGTTCCCCTGCCCAGCGCCTCATGTCCCGCACCACTAGACCCCCTATCCCCGTCTCCCAGCAATCCCTGCAACCCACGGCTCGGAGCCCTGCCGCTGTCAGGGAGCGCTTCACTGAAAAGCAGCTCATTCAGAAGCGCTCCTTTGACAAATCGTCCCGTCCCCTTCCACCTCTGTTCGCTGGCCAGGTTGTCCGGATGGAGTCCACCTCCGGTCACCACCGGCTGGCCGTGGTCGTCGGCAATGCTGACTCTCCACGGTCGTACCTGGTCAACTACGAGGGCACCGTGTACCGTCGTACCCGCCAGCACCTGATGCTGGTAAACGAGCCTGCACCGCCTCCCGCGGTCCCGTATTCACCTCCCGTCCAGTCCCCGGTGCCTGATGTGCCTCCTGCTCCGGTACATCCGCAGTCGCCCCAGCCCCCTTCCCCTCCCTCGCCTGCGCGTGTATCGCTTCCCAGTCCTCCTCCTTCCCCTGGTTCCCCAGCCTCTGTACCCGCACCTGTCCATGCTGTTCCTTCGACCGGAGGGGATGGTGGGTTGCGCACCCGCTCTGGGAGAGTGGTCAGGCCGCCTGTCCGGTACGGTGTGTACGAGTAGTCTGTGTTGTGCTGCATTCTATCTGCTCCCTGCTTGTAGTTTGAGCCTAGCGCATGAGCCGTGGTCGCTTTTGTTTCCAAGAGGAAGGATGTAGATCAGTGCATGTTCCTTTAACATAGTGACCTCACCACTACTAACCACTCCCCATTGTCTCTTGTATAATTGTAGCTTCCCCACCTCCAGCTCGCTCTCTAGTTCCAGTGATGACCACGGACAGCTAGGGCATATCATGTGTAGTGACATTAATAAACAATATCCAGTAAAAGACTCTGTGTGCAAAGGACGTCTCTTTACAAATACTCCTTAGGCAAGGTGTGTATTCACGTGTATTCACGGAATTCCTTTATCTGGATAAATCCACTCTTTGGACCCAAGGTATACTTTATTGAAAGAAACACTTCCCTCATCAACCTCAATCTCCCTAACATCTAGATAAGGTTCAAACATAAAAGACTGTTAGGCTTTGATCCAGATGTGGGCATCTTGAGAATCGTGTGGTGCAGTTGCTGAAAAGGCTTAATGTTTTCTCCAATGATGTGACTTCACTTGTTCATCAGTCTACAACATAACTTTTCCCACCAACTAATTTATCTTCAATATTGCATAAAATAGTTACAGCAAATGTTATTTTATTATTTTATTGTCCAGGACATTGCTCAAAACTTGAATGCCTTGGTTGAAATTTTCAAAGAAAACTTTTTGTACTTTCTAAAGATATCGAAAAAGCGTTACCATAACTAATTTTTATGAAAGTCTGTGCAAAAATAAACATCGGTCACTCTACATTGTTCAAATGCAAACATATTGACTTATCTATCAGTAACAATGTACAAGGAGAATTCACAAAATTAGAGAATAAAATCATCTTTGAATCCCACAGTTTCAGAATTGAAAGATGGATTGGGGAGAATAAATCTGAATTTAAAATTAAAACTGAGCAAGAAAAATACAAATTGCAGAAAAATAAAAATATAATTCTAAACACATACAAAAATCACAGAACATATCAACTTCTTGAGGAAAAATATTTTACTTCAAACCAGAAAGGCAAAAATAATATATTAACCTTTCTTTTCCTCCTCTTGAGCCAAAACAGAACAGATTAATAAAAGGCATCAGATTTAGAAATAGGGAAACACTGCAAAAAATGACTGGACATCAGTAATCAGATCTGCACGTGTTGGAAGCAGTTTATACCTTTGGATGAAAGAGTGCACAAGGGAATACTTCTATGCAGGAAGGAACTGTAGATGCTGGCTTATAACGAAGATAGACACAAAAGTGCTGCAGTAACTCAGCGGGTCAGACTGCATCTCTGGAGAAAAAGACTGCCAATGTCACCTACTCCTTTTCTCCAGAGATGCTGTCTGACCCGCTGAGTTACTCCAGCACTTTGTGTCTCTCTTGGGAATAATGCTGTGCTGCTTCTAGAACAACATTATTTGACGTTTTTGGATGCTCAGGACCCAGATGCCTATTCAGAAGTCATACAAAAACAGCACAATCCTCTTCTTCAAGTGCTCTTTCAAACGCCTCTATCTCATACAACAGAGAATCAAAGCTGGAGCAGCTTCTTTGTAGCTTAGGATCGCAGTGCAATGAGGCACTGCTGATTTCATGTAATGGCACTGTTGTCTAAATGTAAAGGCAAATTAATGTTATATTAATGACTGTCTGACAAAATTAATCCAAGAAGAAATTACAACCCAACACTAACTTTAGATATCCATCAACACAATCCTATCGTCTGGTATTTTAATATTGGAATATCTACCATAATCTTCATGTTTATGGTTTACCCTTTCATCCGTGTTCTATAAATACCAAGTGTGTGTTTTCCTCGGTGACTTGGCTCCCGACATGTGCATCGTATCTTCAGCTGGAACATCGGGATGTGGACTTAGCTGTGTTCCTGAATGTGCCTCAACAGCTGCTCACAGTAGTAAGTGCTGCGGTGTTTGTGCTTCACAGCCTCGATCTCCTGTGTCAGCAGGGCAGGCGAAAGCAAGCTCCCCACTTTCAGAACATCTGCCGAGAGAAAGCAATGTGTAGTAAGCTTTTTACTCAACAGCATGTAAAAAAAAAGATTTTCACTGTACCTCGGTACAAGTGACAGTAAAGTACCATTGAACCTTTGACACACCTAGGAATCGGGAACTCAGCATCATTTGTGAAGTTAATGTTTCACGTGTGTGTTGGTTTGATTTTTCACCAGATGGCGCTGAAGGTACTTCTATGATTTGATAAACCCTGGTTTAAATTCTCAAAATACAGATCCATCCCTTTTGCCCCTTGTGCAAACTATTTGTACTACAGATATAAAGATCGGAGTTGTACGATTGCTCATCTTCCAGCTTTGTTCAAACAGAGTGCATTGCATCGACAGTGGAGTGGGCCGCTGGATGCCCTGCCAGAGCCTGGGGCTCAGATGGACTGGGCACCGCTACAAAAGGCTGAGCGCATGGACCGGACACGGACTGCAGCAGTGGAACTGCAGCGGAGAACACCACGGCTATACTTGACCAGGCCAACCCCGCAACGCCACCAGGACAATGGGCCCGCATGGTCAGGTCAAGAACCCTGCACTTACAACAACTGGGACTTCAAAATGGTGCCAAAACTGGCAACTGTGTATACTGTCTCAGTCTACTACTACTATACACTTGTACTGTATCTGAGATGCTTATCTAAGATGTATCTAAGTGCTTATGTATAGTGATATGTACTGATCTGTACATAAAAATGAATTTCACTGTACCTTGGTACATAACAAAGTAGCATTGCAACCATTGTGATTTGGAATAAGTCACTTTCTCTCAGAGCATATTGTCAAATATCTAGCAGTAAAATTGGTTAATTGGCCACTGTGAATTTCCCCTAATGCGTAGGCAGTGGATGAGAAAGCAGGATAACATAGAAGTGTAGTGTGAACAGGTGATCGATGCTCAGCGTGGACTCAGTGGGCCGAAGGGCCATACTGCATCTTAAAAAAACTAACATTTAAAAAATAGAAACCAAATTCAAACTACCACTTAATGTTGACTTAATAGGTAGCAATTTTTCTTTTTAAATATTTTTTTTTTTAAACCCCTTCTATACCTCTGTGCTCTCAAGTTTAGTTTAGAGATACAGCGTGGAAACAGGCCGTATGGTCCACTGAGTCTGAGCCAGCCAGAGATCACTGGTGCACTAGTTCTACCCCACACACTAGGGATAATTTACAGAAGCCAATTAACTGACAAACCAGAGAAAACCCTTGCGGTCAGAGAGAAAACAAACAAACTCCGTAGAGCCAGCACCCATTGTCAGGATCAACCCCAGGTTTCTGGTGCTGTAAGGCAGTAACTCTACTGCTGTGCCACAGTGTATCCACATCCCTCATTGGTAGAATGTTACACTTCAGATCCACACAACATCATGAGACGCAAGGAACTACAGATACTGGAATCTGCGCAAAACACAAAGTGCTGGAATAACTCAGTGGGTCAGGCACCAATTGTGGAGGGAATGGACAGGTGATGTTTAGGATCGGGACCCCTCTTCAGATTGATTAATCAAAAATACACAATCACCATTTGGTTGCCTTTCCCCAACCCCCCCCCCCCCCCCCCCCCAGTGAAAGTTAGAATTTCAGCAATTTAACGAACTGTGAAAAAGACAGCAGACTAACCCATAAGTGCCTGCAATGAATCCTGTCTCAATTACAAAACACCGTCTCCCAACCCAGTGTATGAATTTTGCTTTCTCGTCAAACCAGTTCTGATATTCAGAAACCATTTATTCGAACTTGAAGAGGGATGTTGAGATTGGGGCAGCAAAGGTGGTGGGGTGGGGAGGGGGGGGGGTGAAGAGAGGAAAGTCTGTGGCTGCTACTGTACCATTTACATTACAGTTCATCATTCTTAAAATGGAATTATGGAAAGTGTGTAAACATCAGTTGAAAGGCAGCTGAAGGCTTGTGCTTTAAAAGCATGTTTTCTTCAACCTGCAGAGTCCCTTGAAAATAGATCCAAAATTCCATAAATCTTCCTATGTTAAGCTCTTTTCATGCCGGGTCATTTGGCAGCACTACAGAAGTTTGACTTGCTCCTAGCAGCTAAACATAATAAAGACTGGTGTTAGCATGTATCTGTTTTCACAAGTATAATATAGGATAATGCTTTGACTACAGTGCTCATGAAACACTGACCTAGTGGGTGCTCACATTCAATGGAAACCTTGCTCAAACATGCCCAGAATTGTCAACAGCCAACGGCCGAAAAGAAAGAAACTATCCATTTCCCTGACATTACCATGACTTGCTGCTGGCAAGAACTCAAAACACCAGAACTGAGGAGCTGGCAAACTTTCAGAGGACGGAAGGAAAAAATAAATCAATGTCTTCTGTGGTTTTAAATCAAATTAAATTTGAACTTGTTACTCGGAATTTTTCAAATCTTACTTGACAATGTTGGAGACAAAAAATTATTTCACACGAAATGCATTACGTCAAATGTTAAGGTTTTAAATGTCAGACATATAATGAAAAAAAGTGAAGCAGAACTATTCAGAGTGATTAAAGGTATATTTAGCTGACAGAGAGTCGGAGCCTTCTTATTGTGCTCACCATGGGTAGCACTGTACTCTTTGTGTCCTTCAAATCATACCCCTGGTTACATATTTTACTTTAGAGGTACAGCATGAAAACTGGCACTTTGGTCCACCGAGTCCATGCTGACCATCGATCGCTCGTTCACACAAGTTCTAGTCATCCCACTTTTGTTTCCATTCCCTGCACACTGGCAGCAATTTACAGGAGCTTAGTGAACCTACAAAATCGCACGGCCTTGGGATGTGGGAGAAAACTGGAGTGCCCGAAGGAAACCCACGCGATCACAGGGAGAAGGTGCAAACTCCACGTAGACAGCACTCAGAGTGCATTGACTATGGAGTTATAAAAACGCTAAAATGAAAAAAAGAGAACCCCAGGTTAATCACAGAGACTGCAGTCAATACCGCTGTTGTTCATTTACTGCCATTTTGGCAAAGGCAGTGTTTTATAGTTTGCTTAAGTAAAACCTGGCAAAGACAAGTAACAGCAACCATCCTGCATTAAAAATATTAAAAACCTCCATTCATATCTTTAATATTTTTATTGGAACAAGGAATCGTGTGGAGACATTTCAACAAAGCGTAATTATCAGTGAGTTTTATCAAATGCTTTTTCAAAGCATTGGGGTTTCACTTAAAATTCCAGGACGCGAGTGGCAAAAACAGAGAGTAGCAAATATCATCAAGGATAATACAGCAATTCATATGTAAAATTTATATTCGGGAACTCTGTGTCCACGTTTAACATCGTTTCGTGGAGGTTTCAACTGGAGATGCATTATATGTGACAGTTTTACAGTAACAGGCTGGACATGACACTGCAGTCCAAAGGCAGAATCCAGCACATTTGACCCAGTGCCACAACAGACATAGGAGCCAGAAATAGGCTCCCAGAGGAGTTACTAATGTTCTCCCTTCCTCTTCTGAAGCCTAATTATTATGGGTTTTCCCTAATATTTCACCCAAGCAACTGTTTGCCATGTGTAAATCTGGAGATCTCAGTTCGGCAAATTGTTCATTCACAAGAGGCATCAATGCGAAGCTTTCTTAGGGAGACTAAATGATGAGCAATTTCCAGAGGTTGTTGGAACCGGAATTGTGGTCTACTTTCTCTCCTCAGTCAGGGGCACCAACACTAATCCCATTGCTAGCCAAGTTTTTTTTCAATCATTCATGCAATGTGGGATTTACTGCCAAGTTCAGCATTTAATCCGCATCTCATGTGACAAAGGTCCTTCCAGGACAAGAGACTCCAGAAGATTAATCCAAGTGAGGATGAGGGAACAGCAATGTTTCTAAACAAAGGACACAAAGGGCTGGAGTAACTCAGTAGGTCAGGCAGCATCCCTGATGTAATCTGATTGTAAGATCAGCGCATAGCCATCTACCCATAGTAACTTTTCGCCTCCTTCCCATGAGTCTGTCGACCTTTAGACTTTAGAGATAAGCGTGGAAACAGGCCCTTCGGCCCACCGAGTCTGTGCCAACCAGCGATCACCCCGTTATACTAGCACTATCCTACACACCAGGGATAATTTACAATTTACAGAAGCTAATTAACTGACAAACCTGTACGTCTTTGGAGCATGGGAGGAAATCAGAGCACCCGGAGAAAATCCACGCAGTCACAGGGAGCACGTACAAGGTCCCGTAGTCAGGATCAAACCCGGGTCTCTGGAGCAGTAAGGCAGCAACTCTACCGATGCGCCACTGTGCCCTCAAATTAGTCAATGATTCTGCTTTCACTGCCCTTTGAGGAAAAGAACTCCAAAGACTTACAACCCTTTCAGAAAGAAGAAAAACCTTATCCGTCTTCATTGGACGGCCGCACAAGGAACTACAGACGCTGGTTTACAAAATAGACACAAAGTGCTGGAGTAACTTAGCGGGTCAGGCAACATTTCTGGAGAACATGGATAGGTAATGTTTCAGGTCAGGACCCTTCTTCAGACTGATTGTGGTGGGGGGAGGAGGGGAGGAGAAAGCTGGAAGAGAGATGGTGGCAGGACAAAGCTTGGCATGTGACAGGTAGATACAGGTGAGGTGGAGGGTTTTCATAGGAAGATGCTTGTTCCAAAGCCAGAGATGTAACAACAAAAAGTGTGAGATTTTGATAGAAGAGGTGTGAATTATGAAGCCAGAGTTAGGAATATGGGTGGAAGACGATGGGGGACGGGGGGGGAGAAATGGGTGCAGATCCAAGTGGGGCACAGGGAAGTGGGCAAACTGTTCCTGAAAGATATCAGTGAACCAAATGGATTTCTGCAATGATCTTGTTTTACAGCCAATGTTTCAGATACCAACTTTTAACATGGTTTTATTTAATCAATGGAATTAAAGTTCTCTAGATGGTGTGGAGGGAGTTGCTGCCTCTGAATCACTGCGCATCCAGTAACTTCATGTTCCTGATCCAAGCTGCAGCCTCACCCTCGCCATTACCAATCCCTTTCATGAAGATTAACTATACACATCTGCTTCCTGCATGGGTTTAGGCAAGTGGCCTGGAAGGTGTTGCTGCTTGCTCCAGCGACCTACCTCTCCAAGGTATGTATTCCCTCATCCGACAATGAGCACAATGCCTGATGCTGATCTCTATTTTCAACTAATAATTGAAAATAGGTATCAGCAAATTGTAGAATAGACATCAGCAAATAGAAATCTCAAAATGGTCTCTAGCGTGCAGGATAGAACGAGTGTGTGGTTGATCGTTGGTCGGCACTGTCTCGGTGGGCCGAAGGGCCTGTTTCCACGCTGTAAACTAAACGAAATAAGCCCCCCTTTAGGGTTTCAACATAGCTAATCTGAAACCATACCTGCAAAAAGAAACTCTTGTTACCAAATACCTACTGGGTTGTTGCAGCCTGACAAGGGATTAAACCACAGTTGAAGGAGCTAAACCCCAAATACCTCCTAGGGGCAGGAAGTCACTCACAGGTTATAAGAAGCAGATCGAGTATGTATCAAATGGCAGGGGTAACAGTTCGGTTCACAGATGCAACAGCTCCGAACATGTTTGTCCTCAAGAGGGAGAAACGGATCTTAAAGTAATCACAGCAGTCTGACCCAAGTCTGACTTATGCATCCACCATCCGCGAACACTTATTCCTTTTACATTTATGTCGATATTTCCACAGCTAAATGCTAATTCAGCCTACAAAATATGACTTTCAGATCCAGCTCAGGAGTATAAACCAGGACAGGCTGGGTATAGTAGCCAATCGACTCTTCACTGGTAAGAGGAGTTTGAAATACAACATGGAAGTTGGAGTTAAGGTTATATTCAAGGAAATTAGATAAAATTCAATGACATCTTGCTTCAAAAACGTTGTCGCCTAGCTGTTGTAAGATTTCAGAGCCAGCAGTATGGTTTGAAGATAGACACAAAGTGCCTGAGTAACTTAGCGGGTCAGGCAGCATCTCTGGACAAAAGGAATAGGTGATGTTTCGGGTCAAAACCCTTCTTTCTGAAGAAGTCTGAAGAAGGGTTTCGACCCGAAACATCACCTATTCCTTTTCTCCAGAGATGCTACCTAACCCACTACGTTACTCCAGCATTTTGTGTCCAAGTTTGGTGTAAACCAGCATCTGAAGTTCCTTCCTACACCAGCAATATGGTTTGACATTAACTGAAGGCACAAGGAACTGCAGAAGTTGGTTTACAAAAAAAGACACAAAGGACTGGAGGAAATTAGCGGGTCAGATAGCATTGCTTGACCTGCTAAATTACTCCAGTATTTTGAGACCTTTTCTCTGGATAGGCTCTGTATTTAAAAAGCATTTTTCTTTACAGGCTCCCTTCAATCTGGAAAATTATTACTTGTTTTCCTGACATATAATTTCAGGAAGATCTCAAGGGTAATGCAATGTACATCATTGTTCCCATTCTAAAGGAGTAAAAGAGAGAAACCAATGAACATTGTAGATCTAACTCCCACTCCAGTTACACTGTAGGAGGACTTACATCACAACAGCTGGAATGGTTCAAGTTGGCAACTCATTACCACCTTCTCTCCCAGCTTAACATAATACACAAGCCCACTTGTTTGTCTCACAGGACTTTGCTAAGTTTAGGCTGCGGCTACACTGGAGGATGGGTAAAAGAGATGTGAGAGTTGCACGGAGATGGAAGGGAAAGGTTTACTCAGTCATGCAGCAGGCTTACTCGAGCCTCTGGATCAGGCTACCTTTTAAAGTGCTTGTGTAGGAAAATAACTGCAGATGCTGGTACAAATCGAAGGCATCACAAAATGCTGGAGTAACTCAGCAGGTCAGGCAGCATCTAGGAGAGAGGGAATGGGTGCGTTTCGGTTCGAGACCCTTCTTCAGACTGATGGTGCTTGGATGAATGTACATATAAAATCATTGCTAGATTAAAGTTATTGTTAAACAAATGGAAAAAAAGAGAATCGAATAGTCCAGGGACATGAAAGGTTTTCCAAATTCTTAGTGATAGTCTATTTTTTACGCATACAGGGCCGACCATAGATCACCCGTTCACTCTAGTTCTATGTTATTCCACTTTTTTCCATTTGTTTAAAAATAACTTTGATCTAACAATCCTCCAAAGGTTTATCTTTTGTTCTTTGGTCTCCTTCATCTCTTCTGTGGACTATTCCCCAATATAGTAAACCCTTGTTATAACGGACCATGGAGGGGCAGGAGTGAGAGGGGGCGGGAATGGTGCCCATTATTGGCGATTGTCCGCTGTAACTGAGTAAGGGGAATAAATATCAACTTGCTTAACCCAAGGCCGAGTGGGAAGAAGAACGGTGCTGGTGGAGTTAAACCAAGGGGATTTCATAAGCCACGGATCCGCAGAGCCCTCAACCCCACACGTGGCGCGTCAGGTACGGGCCCGGTACTCACGCTGCCTTAATGCTGCCAAATGCCGCTCCCGCAACCGGAAGCACATCACGTGGCGCCAGGTTATCGGGCAACCTGGCAGGAGCGGGATGAGAGGCAAAAAGGAGCCTTGCGATGTTACCACGAGGTTCGCCTGAGGTACGCGTTGCCAGGGCCACGCAGATGCAGTGGTGGGCTGCTGCATATGCAAACCCATGCCCAATGCATCGCTCGTCAGGAGTGTTTTACTGCCCGCCAACCCCCACCACGAACGGACGTCCCCGTCTGCCCAAACCAAAATCCCTCACAAAGATGTCCGTAGCAATGAGGGTTTATTGTACATGGAAACTCTCACCCCAACATCAATAACTCGTATAGTTACATATTTCTCAAAGGATTCTGTACCAGCTATCTTTAGAAGTCAAGAGTGGGCAAACCAAAGCGCTATTATAAAGCGTGCATTAGGAAATTAATCATCACAAAATAATGCATACTATTGTAAGAATGAGTGCAACTTTTAAGAGCATGATCTATTGTCTACCCAATTTAGAGTATTTATGCATTACAGTTACAAATAACGTGGTGAAGAGTGAACGGAAAAATCAAAGAAATGTATTAGAAAGCTCTTACCAAGAAATACTTTTTGGATCTCACTCTCTGGATCATCTAGATGCACCAACAGCCCACGATAGAGGAACTCAATGTGGCTCTTGTAGTGTAACCTGTCATAATCATTCCCAACACACTGGAACCAAATACTCAAAGCTCTGCCAGCTGCTATACGTACGTCATCCAAACTATCGTCCAACCGTTTTAGCAGCTCTGATGTTAAAAAAAGAAATAATTTAGTTTAGTTTCAAGATACAGCACAGAAACAGGCCCTATGACCCACTGGATCCGCGCCAGCCAGCGATCCCTGTACACGAACAGGGATGGTACACTGTACACTATAGGATAGTTACTACACACTAGGGACAATTTACGATTTTACTGAAGCCAATTAACCTACAAACCTGTACGCCTTTGGAGGAAACCGGAGCACCCGGGGAAAACCCACCCGATCATGGAGAGAACATACAAACTCTGTACAGACAGTACCCGTAGTCTGTGGCGCTGTAAGGCAGCAACTCTATTGCTGTGCCACCCTAATTATTAATGTTGACAAGATGCCACAATCTGTGGTGATTATTAAGAAGAGAAACTAATCCACAAATTTTCTTAGATTTCCTGTAGCAATATTCAAAGAAATTTACTTCTGGTGTAAGTCATAGAGGTTCATAGAATCATAGAGCCATGTGGCACAGAAACAGACCTTTCAGCCCAATTTGTCCATGCCAACCAAGAAGCTAGTCCCATTTTCCTGCATTTGGTCCTTAACACCTCTAAAGCTTCCTATCCACGTACCTGCCAAAGTGTCTTTTAAATATTGTTATTGTACTGCCTCAACTACATCCTCTGGCAGCTCATTCCCTATACGCACCACCCTATGAGAGAAAAAGTTGCCTATGAGTTCCTATTAAATCCTGCCCCTCTCACCCATGTCCTCTGGTTCTTGATTGCCCCACGCTGGATAAAAGACTGTGCATTCAACCTATCAATTCCCCTCATGACACACACAAGCTCTCAAATGGTTCCATCGTTTCATCAAGTGCAAGGAAGTATTTAATCTTAAACATTAAAAAATATTTTTTATTTCCGTGATTAATAGAACTGGCAAAAAGAATATTAACATTAAAATCAGAAACTTGTATCAGCATAGGATTAAAGGAAAATCTGCAAATGCAAGTTGTGAGGAAGTTGCAGGTGAGTTACAACATGCCTGTGTGAACAGATTTGCAGCATCCTGTTGATAAATACGCTACCTGGGTACAATTTATTTAGCTTGTCAGGATCCAACTGGTTCCCACAAATTTTTAAAATGGCACCAACGGCTCGACAAGCCAGTAATCGAGTCATTTTGGAATCTTCATCCAGTGCTGCAATCACTTTTGGCATCAAGTCTTCATACAATCCAAGGGCCTGTTGAAGCAGCAGAGAACGGCAGTCAGGCTGACTTCTTACACAAACCTCCTAACTACGATGAATCAAATTGCAATAATGAGCAAGCCAGTCAGCTGTCCTCGTGTTTGCTCCCATGTGGTCTCTGCGGCAGAGCTCCCACATGGTCTCCACGTCATAGTTCTCACAAGGTCTCCGTGTCAGATCTCCCTCATGGTCTCAGCGTAAGAGTTCCCCCGTGGTCTCCACGTCAGAACTTCCATGTGGTCTCCGCATCGAAACGTTAATTTATGTTTGCGCAGTAACACTTCCGTGTCCGACATATGTAATATCTGACATACGCGAGGGTCTGCAGGACATAACCCTACATAAGACCGGGGGGGGGGGGTCTGCAATGCAAAAGGAGATTTACCCAGAATGATGCCTGGATTGGTGGGTGTTAGCCACAGGGTGAATAGACTTGGACTGCTTTCCCTGGAATGCAGATGTTATGGGCAGACCTGATAGAAGTATATAAAATTATAAAATGCACTGATAGCGTAGAAAGTCAGAGCCTTTTCCCCAGGATGGAAATATCAAACACTAGAGGCATTGCTTTAAGGTGAAAGCGGCAATGTTTAAAGGAGATGCACTGGGCAATTTGTTTTTAAACAGATGGTGGTGATTGCCTGGCAATCGCTGCCGGGGGTTGTGGTGGAGGCAGGTATGATAGTGGGATATGAGATACTTTTAGATAGGCACATGGACATGCAGGGAATGGAAGAATATGGATTATGTGCACTTTCTTTTAAAATGGCACAGGCAGATAAGAGCTGGTAGGCACCATGTTAGGCACAGGAATGTGGGCCGAAGGGCCTATTCTGGTGCTATGTTCTGTGTGGGACAGAAAACGCACAGCAATCATACCGAGCTGATCAAGAGCGTAACGAACGTTACAGACTGAAGCAACAACCAGGAAGATATAATAAATGAGTATATAATATATTGCTCCCTGCTTCTTCCAAACTTGGAGCTATATCGAGTCTTACAGTGTGGAAACAGACCCTTCGGCCTAACTTGTCCCACCTGCCCTAGTCCCAACTGCCTGCGTTTGGCCCATATCCCTCTAAATCTGTCCTATCCATGTACCTGTCTAAATGTTTCTTAAACGTTGTGATCGTACCTGGCTCAACAACTTTCTTCGGCAGCTTGTTCCATACATCCACCACCCTTTGTGTGAAAAAGTTACCCCTCGGGTTCCTATTTAATCTTTTCCCCCCTCACCTTAAACCTATGTCCACTGATGATCACTTAACACCTCGGTAAGTTTGCAATAACGGCGGTATACGTGGAATTATTACAATGCTAATTTTGTGAAATTGATAGGGAGCTTATCAAGAGATTTGCTCACAAGGCTTAGCGTTTGTCAGGTTTTCAGCATGCTTGCTTTTGAATCTTTGACCCGACAGAGTTACCTGTTCCGGCGTAATCATCTTGCTATGCAGTAGAGCCCACAGACACGATACGGCAGTTGTGCGGATCGCAGCTGCCGTCCTCCCAGCGTGCCACAGCAGATTAGGCACCAAAATATCTCTTACAAGCGTCTCCAGGTAGCTGCTGAACCGCCTGAAGCAAAACAGAAGACACCGTGGTGAGCAACGAGAAACTGAGGCAGGATTAATATCCCGTGCATGTGGAATTTTTTAATTTTAACAGAGATGTGGGTGGGAGGCCTGTTGTGCTTCCCCCAAAATAATATAACAAGGCGAGGTTTCGTGGGCTTGGATGAAATTTGTTTGATTTTATTTGCTCAGCTGACTGGATTTTCTCATTAAAGGTGAAATTAATCTTGAGAACAATCAAATTTGTGGAGATGAAAAAGTTATTAAATAACAGCATCCAATTTTGAGCATGCAGCACTTTCTCACTAATTCAGTTTGTTTTTTCCTTAAGTTACACCATAGGTCACAAACTGTTCGTGTGCATTTAGAAGGCCAGCACGGAAGTCACCCACTGTTATAAATGTTGGCATTAAGAAAACATTTTAAGTTCAGCAAGAGTCCAGCGAACTAGAATAATGATAAGAGAATTGTCATGTAGATTTGCAAAGACTATTTTTGGTATTTATCGGGTTCTTCTAAAGATTAATGTTGACTACTTTGGATGGAAGTTTATCATTTCTTATGAGGCTTTTACATGACCTAACATGGATTATATACTCCATTATCAATTTAGGAACATTTTACACAATTATCAAGACTAAATCAAGTTGTGGTAGAGAAGGCATCTGCCTTCATGGTCAGGGCATAAAAGTTAGGGAGTCATGTTGCAGCTTTATCGGACTTTTGTTGCATTTGGAGTATTGTTTGCAGTTCAGGTCAGAAGAATGTGGAGGCTTTGGAGAGGGTGCAGAAGAGGTTTACCGGAATGGTTCCTGGATAGCCAATACCCTATGAGGAATATCCTTGTAGGATATTAGCTATAAGGAGAGGTTGGACAAAGTTGGATTGTTTTCTCTGGAACTTCGGAGATTGAGGGAAGATTTGATATTAGTATACAAAATTATGGGAGGCATGAATCGAGTAGACAGTCACAACCTTTTTCTGCAGGGTAGAAATGTCAAGGACTAAAGAACAGAGCTTTAAGGTGAGAAGGATAAAGTTTAGAGGAGATGTGCAGGGTAAGTTTTTTTTAACAAAAGAGAATGGTGCCCGGAATGAGCCAGGGCTGGGTGCGGAGGCAGAGAAGATCCTATAGAGGCATTTAAGAGGTTGTGGACAGCCACTGGGATATGCAGAGAATAGAAGGACATAGATTACGTGCAGGCAGAGGAAATTAGTTTAACTTGACATCATGTTCGGCACGGACTTTGTGAGCCTGTTCCTATGCTGTACTGTTCTATGTTCTAATATCATTCTCTTTCTTTTCTTTTTGTTACAAACTATTCTTCTTCATCTGATCTGGAAGTAGTTACACTATCTTGAAGTACAGTTGCTCTGGCACCAGTTGTCTTAAAATGTCTTATCAAGTTGCCACTGCTCATACTCAAAACCGATTTCCTTTTGTTACTTCCTAACATTGCCTCAATGATAAATAACAGAAGACACCATGTAAGAGTTTGCAAATGCTTAGGGTGCCCCAGTTTGTCTCTGGAACTGATGCGTTACACAGATGACAACTATATTCTACACTTTGTAGCTTTCCCTTCGCTCTATCTTTAGTTTAGTTTAGGGATACAGCGCGGAAACAAGCCCTTTGGCCCACCGAGTCCGCGCCAACCAGCGATCCCCGTTCACTAACACTATCCTGCACTCTAGGAACAATTTACAATTTTTTCACCAAATTCAATAAATCTACAAACCTGTAGGTCTTCAGATTGTGGGAGTAAGCCGAAACACCCGGAGAAAACCCACGAGGTCATGGGGAGCACATACAAACTCCGTACAGACAGCATCCGTATTCAGGATCCAACCCGGGTCTCTGGTGCCGTGAGGCAGCAACTCTACCGCTGCGTCACCAGTGTTGCCCCATCTACTGGACTTGACTTAGGCCTGATTTTATCTATGTCTATATCATCTGATTTGATTGGCTTGCATGTAAAACAAAGTTTTTCACTCAACCTAGGTCAAAGAGACCTAAACCTAAAACTAAACCTAAAGTTTTAATTTCAGCCATTAGCATCAACAGATCACGTAAACAAAAATTAAATAAGGTAACAGAAATTTTGCAACTCCTAGTTAACAAGTGAAAACACAACATACTGCCACATAAATTTGAATATGTGTTTTCAAAAACTGTGTTCCAAATCAATGAGGCGCATGTTAACACTTGTTATTTAACGATCCTTGTATCCTGTTTTTTACTGAACAAGACCATTTAAAAAGAGTGTGAAGAGAATGCCTAACTGGGAAGTTGACTGATGGTTGTGGATACGGTGAGGCAGAAATCAGCAAATGGTCATTCCTGAGCTGCTGGTAAAGTGGAAACATCAGGCCAAGAAAAATAAACAGTCATAGTTAAAAAGCATGTAACGTGGAGTTTATCTATTCATAAGACGTATAATCTTTCTTCCAGAAATATAACTGATTGATTGAAAGATACAGCATGGAAACAGACCCAACGGACCGCCGATTCCAAGCCGACCATCGATCACCCGTTCACACTAGTTCTGTTATCTCACTTTCACATCCACCCTGTGAATTAGGATCACAATGAACCCAACCCAAAACCTAAGTTCATTAGTTATAGGAGCTGAATTAGGCTATGTGGCCCATCAAGTCTACTCTACCATTCAATCATGACTGATCTATCTTTCCCTCTCAACCCCATTCTCCTGCCTTCTCCCCATAACCCCAGACACCCTTACTGATCAAGAATCTGTTAATCTCCACCTTAAAGATATCCATTCACTTGGATTGGGTTCTTGGTCCTCCAAAATATTCCAAATGGAATTTAAACTGGAGGATGGACACAAAAAGCTGGAGTAACTCAGCCAGCATCTCTGGAGAAAAGGAATAGGTGATGTTTCGGGTCAAGACCCTTCTTCAGACCCTTCTCCATCGACTTGGCCTCCACAGATGTCTGTGCCAATGAATTCCATCTTCTTTCTAAAGGTATGTCCTTTTATTCTGAGGCTATGTCCTAGACTCTCCCACTAGTGGAAAAATCATCTCACATCTGCTCTATCCAGGCCTTTCACTATTCAGTAAGTTTCAATGAGGATCCCTCTCATTGAACATCATCGATCCATGTTCTCCAGAGATGCTGCTTGAGCCGCTGATTTACTCCAGCATTTTGTGTCCTTTCTTCCCCATACTAGTTCGATGTTATCCCAATTTTCTCATCCGCTCCCAGCAGACTTGGGACAATTTACAGAGGCCAATTAACCTACAAACTCGCACTTCTTTCGAATGTAGGAGGAAACCAGAGTACCCATGTGGTCACAGGGAGAACATGCAAACTCCACACAGACAGCACCCGAGGTCAGGATCAAACCTGAGTCTCTGGCACTGTGAGCCAGCAACTCTACCAGCCACTTCACCACCCTGATTTCCTTGATTTACTTCCTAACATTACCTCGATAATAAATAACGGAAGACACCGTAGAATCAATGTTACTAGTGGCAAGTTTGGAAAATGACTCTGGAGAACATGGACATATAACGTTTTGGGTCGGGAAGAGTCCTGACCCGAAACATCATCTATTGAGTTCCAGAGATGCTGCTTGACTCCCTGAGCTACTGCAATACTTTGTGCCTCTTATTTTTTGTAAACCAATATCTACAGTTCCTTGTTTCTACAAGAAGAATGTGGAGGCTGGCCCCGAACTCAAGGTACATCCAGAATCGCTTTGAGTTAAAAAAAAGTGGTGATTTCTGCATAAACATCCAACATCAGATTCCTCCATTAGCTGCTACCAGCTGTCCCTGCTGGTGCTGCATAATCATAAGCTATGTTATCTACAGTGGTGGGATTGGTTTTTTTCTTCTGGTAGCTGGTATTTTCCTTGAGAAATTAAGCCAGGATGATCTCCAGGTGTGTTTCAATATTTTTGAAAGGGTTTTTTTCCGTACGCGCACACAACATGCACAGATGAAATAAAATCGTGAAAACCACCAGTTTGCAGGATATTTTCTGAGCGAGCTGGCTTGGTTAACAGAAAGGAGTTGGCGGCCGCGGAGGCAAGTACACAACAGGTGTGGTGCAGAGAACTGTGTTCGGGTGGTTCAAAACCTAGTTGTTGACTTTCAATCTAACTTTTCCCTTTTTTTTACATATACTTCAATGTGTCATTTAAGGTTGAGCCTTTGATGTGCAGTTGGAACACTGTGGTTCAAATGGCTGGATTTGTTGGCTGCTCTGAATGATTTCTTTGTTGGGTATTTCCCAACTCTGCCTGCATATTTGATAACAGCTGTAGCCTCAGTGACTGAAAAGGCGTTCAGGCCCTGCACATGGCAGGCTCACAACAAAGAGGGAGGCAGAGCACATCTAACAACAAGCAATTGAAGGCACAGCAGCAGTGAGGCAACAGAATCTGATTTATCATTACCAAATTACAACAAGATTAGAAGCGACACTCTAAATACATTGATTTTGTATTTGTAATCAATTAAAATAAATTAGTGGTAGATCATGTGAAACTATGATAATACATAGAACAGTACAGTACAAGAGCAGGGGCGGCGAAGCAGCACAGCGGTAGACTTGGTGTCTGACAGTGCCAGAGACCCGGGTTCGATCCTGACTGCAGATGCTGTCTGTACGGAGTTTGTACGCTGTCCCTGTGACTGTGTGGGTTTTCTCTGGGTGTGCCGGTTTCCCCCCCACCCTCCAAAGATGCACAGTTTTGTTGGTTAATTGGCTGCTATAAATTGTAAATTGTCCCTCGTGTGTAGGATATTGCAAGTGTATGGGGCGTTCACTGGTTGTCGCGGACCCAGTGGGCCAAGAGGCCTGTTTCCACACTGTATCTCTAAAGTCCAAAGTAAAGCAGGCCCTTCGACCCACAGTGCCTATGCCGAACATGATACTAAGACCATCTTTTATCTACCTGCGCATCATCCATATCCATCCACTCCCTATGTCTATGTGCCCATCTAAAAGCCTCTTAAATGCCACTATCATATCTGCTTCAACCACCAACTATGGCAGCACGATCCACGCGCTCACCACCCTCTGTGAAAAAAGCTGCCCTGCACATCTCCTTTACGTTTTGCCCCCTCACCTCAAAGCTGTGCCCTCTAGTATTTGATTTTTTCCATCCTGAGAAAAAGGTTCCCAGCATGTAAAAGTCAAATATCATGGTGTATTATATGTTGGTATAATATATAATGCTCCTAGGTCCACACCCATTTTTTGGGGATGAAGTTCAGTTGTTGAGTTGTTGGTGGCTGGAGATGACACAAGGGGCTGAGTGGCCTATTCTTGCTCCTAGTTATGCCGAAGTAAGCTGCAATACGGATCAGCATATGTGCCAACCAGCAACAAACTGCATGTCATTAGATAAACCAAGCAACCCCGACACATCTCCTTTAAACTTTCCTCCTTTTACCTTCAAGCCATGCCATCAACTTTCTGGGTTTGACCACCATTGACGATGGGTTCTTGCAACCTCTTCCCATTAGCTGGACCACCATCATCAATGGTGGTGGTCAATTAACCAGCTAATGGGAGGAGTTTGCAAGAACCCATCATCAATGGTGGTCAAACCCAGAAAATTGATGGCATGGCTTGAAAGGGGGCAAGTTTAAAGGAGATGTGTCGGGCACATGAGACTTTAGACTTTTACTTTATACTTTAGAGATAGAGCGTGGAAACAGGCCATTCAGCCCACCGAGTCCACGCTAACCAGCGATCACCCTGTACACTAACACTATCCGACACACGAGGGACAATTTACAATTTTACCGAAGTCAATTTACCTACAAACCTCTGCATCTTTGGAATGTGGGTGGAAACCGAAGCACCTGGAGAAAACCTATGTGGTCACAGGGAAAACATACAATGTTTTCTACCACAATGTCACTATGTCACCCTGCGGTTACGCAGAGTGTAGTGGGTGCCTGGAAAGTACTGCCAGGGGTTGCGGTGGAAGATACGATAGTGTCGCTTAGATATGCACATGTTTATGAAAGGAATGGAGGGATATGGATCATGTGAAGGCAGAGATTAGTTTAACCTGGCATTATGTTTGGCATGGACGTTGTGGGCCATAGAGTCTGCTCTCATGCTCTATGTTCTACATTATATGTGTGTTGAACAAAAGGCTCATGCATTTGCAACCACATTCACACCAGAATTGCTGAACAGATGATCACAGGATTTGTTCCTGAAATTCCCACGATCAAAGCCAGTTTCCGGCCAATTTATGATATAGTGATCTTATACAGTGCCCTTCATAATGTTTGGGACAAAGACCCATCATTTATTTATTTGCCTCTGTACTCCACAATTTGAGATTTGTAAAAGAAAAAAAAAACACATGTGGTTAAAGTGCACATTGTCAGATTTTATTAAAGGGTATTTTTATACATTTTGGTTTCACCATGTAGAAATTACAGCAGTTTTTATACATAGTCCTCCCATTTCAGTTCACCATAATGTTTGGGACACAGCAAATGTCATGTAAATGAAAGTAGTCATGTTTAGTATTTTGTTGCATACCCTTTGCATGCAATGACTGCTTGAAGTCTGCGATTCATGAACATCACCAGTTGCTGGGTGTCGTCTCTGGTGATGCTCTGCCAGGCCTGTATTGCAGCCATCTTTAGTTTATGCTTGTTCTGGGGGCTAGTCCACTTCAGTTTTTTCTTCAGCATATAAAAGGCATGCTCCATTGGGTTCAGATCAGATGATTGACTTGGCCACTCAAAAATTTACCATTTTATAGCTTTGAAAAACTTTGTTGCTTTAGAAGTATGTTTGGATGTTTGTCTTGCTGTAGAATGAACTGCCGGCCAATGAGTTTGGAGGCATTTGTTCGAACTTGAGCAGATAGGATTTACTTCAGAATTCAAGATACACTTCAGAATTCATTATGCTACTACCGTCAGCAGTTGTATCATCAATGAAGATAAGTGAGCCAGTACTTTCAGCAGCCATACATGCCCAGGCCATTACACCCCCACCAACGTGTTTCACAGATGAGGTGGTATGCTTTGGATCTTGGGCAGTTCCTTCTCTCCTCCATACTTTGCTCTTGCCAGCACTCTGATATAAGTTAATCTTCGCCTCATCTGTCCACAAGGCCTTTTTTCCAGAACTGTGGTTGATCTTTTAAGTACTTCTTGGCAAACTGTAACCTGGCCATCCTATTTTTGCGGCTAACCAGTGGTTTGCATCTTGTAGTGTAGCCTCTGTATTCCTGTTCATGAAGTCTTCTGCGGACAATGGTCATTGACAAATCCACACCTAAAGAGTGTTTCTGATCTGTCGGACAGGTGTTTGGGGATTTTTCTTTATTACAGAGAGAATTCTACTGTCATCGGTTGTGGAGGTTGTCCTTGGCCTGCCAGTCCCTTTGCGATTAGTAAGCTCGCCAGTGCTCTCTTTCTTCTTAATGATGTCCCAACAGTTGATTTTGGTAAACCTACGGTTTGGCTGATGTCTCTAACAGTTTTATCTTGTTTCGCAGTCTCATAATGGCTTTTTTGACTTTTATTGGCACATCATTGGTCCTCATGATGATAAACAGCAATAAAATTTCCAAAGTTGATGGAAAGACTGGAGGAAAGACTAGGTGCTGAGAGCTCTCTTATACCTGCATTAAGGGGGCATTTAAACACACCTGAGCAATTACAAACACCGGTGAAGCCATGTGTCCCAAACATTATGGTGCTCTGAAATGGGGGGACTATGTACAGCTGTAATTTCTGCATGGTGAAACCAAAATGTATAAAAATACCCTTTAATAAAATCTGACAATGTGCACTTTAACCACATGTGTTTTTTTTCTATTACAAATCTCAAATTGTGGAGTACAGAGGCAAATAAATAAAAGAAGGGTCTTTGTGCCAAACATTATGAACAGCACTGTAGGTGTATAAAATCATGAGAGGAACAGATTGAGTAGACGCACAGAGTATCTTACCCAGAGTTGGGGAATCAAGAACCAGAGGACATAGGTTTAAGGTGAAGAGGAAAAGATTAAATATGAATCTGAGGGGTAAACTTTTTCCACACAAAGGGTGTATGGAACGAGCTGTCAGAGGAGGTAGTTGAGGCAGGGAGTATTGCAACGTTTAAGAAACAATTAGACAAGTACATAGATAAGACAGGTTTAAAGAGATATGGGGCAAATGCAGGCAAGTGGGACAAGTGTAGATGGGACATGTTGGTCAGTGTGGGCAAGTTGGGCCGAAGGGTCTGTTTCCACACTGTATGACTCTATGATTCCCTTCTTAATAGCACAATTGAAGTACTCGCAACAGAGGCACTGAAGCAGTCCAAGAAGATGCCTCTGCACCACCTTCTCGAGACTATTTAGAGGTAAGCAACACAAGCTGGATTTGCCAGCAATGCCTAAATACAATAAATGCATTAAGAAAATCTAAATTCTTATGAAATTTAAAAAATCACAAGCTGAGTGAGGTGAGTTTAGGACAGATAGCCAGAGGCATGGCCGTGCCAAAAGGATAGGTTTTGAGGACAAGAGAGAGAAGAATCACTTCCTTCTGTTACAATATCAACAGCCCAGGAGGTGGCGCTCCCTTCTAACTATTGTTAAAATAGACCCAGCAGTTGTTGATCAATAGTGCATTCAAGTTCCATCTGATGCGTCGCATTGTTAAAAGAAATTTCTTAATATATATTTAAATGCATTTTGTGAGACTGATCTTGGATTACCTCCGGAAGAAAACATGATTTTAAGCCCCTAATAATTCAATGCAAAATAAATGCAAATCATCAAGGTGGGCTACATTCAATGAACCCTTTCGGGTTTTGTGTGTTGCCATTGTTATTCATGACTGTTGATAGCTAAAATGCCCACAACAAAGCACAAATGTTGGTTTGGCTTTTAACAGCTACCCAGTGAGGATTCACACATGCAAAGAAAGTAAAAAGGTTTCTCCCTTGAAAACAATCATGCAAAACAAAGAATAAAGGAAAATAGCAGTGAAATGCAAAACAAGTGGGTGGTCTACACAGAAAGTGTATGATCAACATTTGGAGTCTACCCCGTCTACAGAGTCTAACAGATATCTAGCACGACCATTAGAGTCCACTTGAGACAAAGAATTTAAATATGTGGCCTTCAGCCACGAATGAGAAATTGCGCACCTGTCAGCTGAATTATAAGCTTGAAAAAAATTCCAGAATTAAAGCACACAACAGTATTCATGTAGGGGGCAGCACAGTGGTGCAGCGGCAGAGTTGCTGCTTTACAACGCCAGAGACTCAGGTTTGATCCTGACTACGGGTGCTGTTTGTACAGAATTTGTGACCATGTGGGTTTTCTCCGGATGCTCTGGTTTCCTCCCACATTCCAAGATGTGTAGCTTGTAGGTTGATTGGCTTCTGTAAATTGCCCCCAGTGCATAGGAAGTGAAACTGGGATAACATAGAACTAGTTTACAGATGATCGTTAGTCAGTGCGGACTCGGTGGGCCAGTTTCCACGTTGTATCTCTAAATTAAACAAAACAGTGATGAAGGGGAATTAGTTCTTGGACATGTGAACTTTAACGGCGGTTGGGGCCTTTGGCGGTGTGGTCTGAAGAAGGGTGTCGACCCGAAACGTCACCCATTCCTTCTCTCCCAAGATGCTGCCTGTCTCGCTGAGTTACTCTAGCATTTTGTGTCTATCTTATAGTTCTTAGACACGATTGGTCTTTCATAACAACTCAAATAAACTACTTGGGAGTGAAACAGTGATAACTTCACAAGCATTTTAAAACATTTTAATGGAATTTCATTAATTAAGTTTAGAAGATTTTGAGGAAACAGAACTATTTGCCCAGTTGCACACCACCAACTTATGAGAAGTTACCTGTGAGGTGACCAAAGTGATGAAAATCTCTGATTGGTTGCAGGTGATGTCTGAACTAATGGCCTTCATTAGCCACAGAGGAATATGGGCCTGGGCTTGCCCCAGTTACAAGGCTTGGGCATTTCTATTCTTCCCCTCTAAACCCATGCTAGATAACCAAAGAGCCATTGCCTTGCGGGTGTTATCATAAAGTCTTGTTTTCCTGGACTACGAGACAAAATTAAAAAAATCAAATTTAAAAAGGATTTTTAGTACGTGTTCTTGCCCTGTGGTGATCGATGACCATGAAGGGCTCAGGCGTTCTGATCCTTTTCTGTATTAGAATTATATGAGACATAGATGTTACAGTATTTGCTTGCAAACCTCCACTGATTCATGTTCCATTTTTGACATCAACACCTTCACTACGATGCAAAAATACCTGCTGGTGGTTTTACAGTGGTCACTGCACAGCAAGGAGCAATTTATCTCTATGTTTACCATGCAGCTTACAGGAAACTGAGCAGACAAGCAATGACTCTTTTATTGATCTTTCAATGTGAGATATTAAGGGTTATCATGACTAATTCTTCCTTGGGCAAAAGTGGTAGCATCAAAATTAAACCTGTATCAACAATGTACCTACCCTTGAGAATTCAGAGTTTCGTTGGCATTCAGCAGTAATTTTGATAAAACCATGAAGAGTTTGAGGCGCACCTCAGGATCTTTGCTGGGCTGAAAGCAGTTTATCAAAACTGGAAAAACTACATCAAGCGAATCTCCAAGGACTGGTCCTACAAAACACATGAAAAAATAACCGTAGTAATTGGTTCTGCTAGAATAGTAGTTATAAAGAGATTATGTTTCGTAAGTATTTAACAACTTGATAAACACCTTGTCCAAAAAGAATGCACTGAGATCAACTTTTACATTGGAAAACTAAAAGCAATTGTAGATGGATTTTATATCCATCATATAGCTAAGAAAGGGTTACAGAAGCAATCTTTTTGTTTTTAATGAGGAATGCTTAGTTTAGTTAAGTGTAGAGTCACAGCATAGAAACAGGCCCACCGATCACTTGTTCACACTGTTATCCCACTTTCAAATCCACACCTTATACATTGGGGGCAATTTACAGAGGCCAATTAACCTACAAACCCACATGTTTTGGGGATGTAGGGAGAAATCGGAGCATCTGGAAGAAAGCCAGGCAGTCACAAGGAGAAGATGTATACTCCACACAGACAGCACCTGAGGTCAGGATTGAACCCATGACGCTGTGAGGTAGTGGCTCTACCAGTTGCGCCACTGTGCCGCCCTTTTACTGAATTCATCATTTGGACAACTATGCAAAATACCTTCCGTAAAATAAATGACCACAGAATTCATTCAGAGTGGTTGCAGAGGTATCCAGTTCCATTGAGTGGCAGTGCTAAGCTCAACAAAGTAAACTCACATCTGTGATAAATCTGTCAATTCTCAGTATCTGTAACAATGGCTGTGAATTCTGGATTGCTCTCACCAAATTATAAAGTAAACAATGCCAATGTGGTAGATTTGAGCTGAAAACTTCCACCTAGAACCAGCAGTTTAAACGTTGTCAACAAAGAACCTAAACATTAATTCAACTACCGCTAAGACAATGCATTGAAATACCTATTCAGTTCCTGACCCACGGCTATGAACAAGTCATGCACCAAACCAGTCTGGAACATGCCCTAGTTTCGTAATAATCCACTGTGTAAAGTTATGAAAAGTATCAGATCTGGATCTGTAAATGGAACAAGGCCAACATTATCTGCACAGCCTGACATCTTGACAACAGGAATCTCAAACGATGGAACAATTTTCAATTTATCTTTAATAGTAGGATTTTACTGGTTGTAGATGGGCAGCACAGTGGAGCAGCGGTAGAGTTGTTGTCTTACAGCGCCAGACCTGAGTTTGATCCTGACTACGGGTGCTATGTATACAAAGTTCTTTCTGTGACTGCGTGGGTTTTCTCCGGGTGCTCCGGTTTCCTCCCACATTCCAAAGACATGCAGGTTTGCAGGTCAATTGGCTTCTGTAAATTACCCTAGTGTGTAGAATGCAAAACTGGGATAACATAGAACTGGTGTGCAGGTGATCGATGGTCAACATGGACGCTGGGGGCTGAAGGTCCTGTTTCCATGCTGTATCTCGAAACTAAACTAAATTAAAAAGATGCAATGTTTACAACTGTTGTTGTTTACAATTTAAAATGTATTACGAAATATGGGTAATAAATAAGTTTTGCATCTCTAGCATATTTTCATCTTCAATAATGCCGTGCCTAGCATTCTCAGCCCAGTGAGAAGGAACAGAGGCATGAATGTAGTAGTACTGCATACTAATCCATCAAAATGTCCGGGTGCAGGGTCTTGGCCTGAAACATCGACCACTCCTTTGCCTCCACAGATTCTGCTTGACTGACTAAGTATTTCCAGCAGTTTGCTTTTGCTCCAAAATTATCTGTCACACTAAACCACAGATCTGAATATCTTGAGCAAAACACAAAGGTGCTGGAAAAAAAGGGTGGCACAGTGGCACAGCGGTATTGCTGCCTTACAATGCCAGAGACCCAGTTTCAATCCTGACCATGGGTGCTGTCTGTACGGAGTTTATACTTCCACCCTGTGACCATGTGGGTTTTCTCTGGGTGCTCCTGCTTCTTCCCACACTCCAAAGGCGTACAGGTTTGTGGGTTAATTGACATTGGTAAAAAGTGTCCCTAGTGTGTAGGATAGTGCTCGTGTACAGGAATCGCTGTTCGATACAGACTCAGTGGGCTGAAGGGCCTGTTTCCATGCTGTATCTCTAAACTAAATCAGTAGGTCAGGCAGCATCTGTGGAGGGAAGGGACAGGTGATGTTTCAGATCGGGACCCTTTTTCAGACTGATTGTAGTATATTGTCATGCATGGTGTAACTGCTAAATATTCTGTTGTAGCACAATGCAAGATTTCAAAAAAATGCTAATTTTGTGATACAAGACTGTGGCTTTACTCCGATTGAGGGTGTGCCTTGCACGAGGGATAGTCTCATTAAAACAATGATCAAACTAGCCCTTCCCTTAGAGCTTTACGTTTGCTCCATCAAAACCTGCTAAAAACCCAAACATTAACCTACCCTTGTAATAAAAAGGAACAGCAATGCTGGTTTATACCAAAGATAGACACAAAATGCTGGAGCAACTCAGCAGGTCAGGTAGCATCTCTGGAGAACATGGATAGGTGACATTTCAGGTCGGGACCCTTCTTCAGACTGATTGTGGGGATGAGGGGAAATGGAACTAGAAGCGAGAGAAAAAAAGCTGGACAAATCGGGGCCAGCAACATGTTCCCCGACAGGCTTAATCTACCCTTTCTTTTTCGGATGAATATACATTCAAGATGTTCTGCTTGTTTATATTTTGTAGCTTTTCGTGTAATATTCTGTAGAAAGGGGAAAATAACCAAATTGCTGTATGGATCAAACACTTCAGGCAAATTGACAACGTACTTTGACATTTCCACGAAAAAAAAGTCTGAACATTTAATTATGGTTCATGTTTTGGCCAGGATTTTCCACGATTAGTAAGGGTGAGGCAGCCATCATTCACTGTTATTACTGGGTAAGGCAGACAAGACCTTCTGAAGTACTCTTGGGCAAAGTTGAACATTACAATCTGTGTATGCACTCAGAACTATAGGTTACACAACTGTAACACCCTCAGAAAGATTCAACGTTGGAATCTAGACGCCGTTACATTTCCAACTTCATGAAGTTGGGTATTAACTCATGGGTTGCAGACCAAACATGTCAGAAACCGTTAGCACTGACTTTAGATATACAATGTGAAAACAGGCCCTTTGGCCGACCGAATCTGCGCCGACCAGCGATCACCCCGTAAACTAACACTATCCTACACAATAGGGACAATTTACAAATTTAACAAAACCAATTAACCTACAAACCTACAAACCTGTACGTCTTTGGAGTGTGGAAGGAAACTGGAGCACCTGGATAAAACCCACACGGTTATGGGGAGAATGTATACACTCTGTACAGACAACACCCATAGTTAGGATTGAACCTGGGTCTTTGGTGCTGTAAGGCAGCAGCTCTACTGCTACGCCACTGTGCTCCCCCTAACAAGACACAATCCTCTGCGCTCTGCGGCGAGATAAGTAGATATTTGCCAAACAACCTCTCTGACTCTGACAATTTAATTTTACAATTGTTAATTTTTTTCCCCTTCAAAAAGTTAATCAAGTGGAGGAGATTTTTTTCTTAGTCCCCTGCATCTCTCTCTCTCAGAACCAACCACATCTTTCCCACCAGTTACATTGCTTTCTGTACTTCCTGTTTATATTGGAGACGAAAGAAACTGCAGGTGCTGGTTAACGAGGGAAAAAACAAAGTGCTGCAATAATTCAGCAGGTCAGGCAGCACCTCTGAAGGACAGGGCTGGCGATGTTTCGGGTCACAATGTCACCTATCCATGTTCTCCAGAGATGCTGCTTGACCTGCTGAGTTACTTCAGCACTTTGTGTCTTTGTTTAATTTAGGTTATCTGGTTTAGACGCTGTACTTTTTAGCAAGGATTTGTTTAAAAGCCTTATTATTTTTCATCCTTCAGGAAGACACATCGCATCCACTGTAGAAAGCACTTAACTGAACGGATATCAGATTAGACCACTTAAAGAACTTTGTGGATGGCCGTCAGAAAGGTAATGGTGAATGGCCTTCCTTAACCAGTATCTGCAGTACACAAGTCATTTAAGGCAAGTAGTAGCAATTCACAGTAGAAACAAAGAACTGCAGATGTTGATTTCTACCAAAGATAGACACAAAGTGCTGGAGTAACTCAGCAGGTCAGGCAGCATCTCTGGAGAAGACACCAAGCTCCAGAGATGATGCCTGATCCGCCGAGTTACTCCAGCACTTTGTGTCTATCTTTGATAGCAATTCATAATGCTCTTTTTGAGAAAGAAGGAAAGGAATGACCAATTTAATGACTAATATTTGAAACTTTGCAATTGCCTGAAAAACTCTTTTCTCAGCTAGCAATGAATGCTTCATAAGAAATGGTTTAAAAGTCATAGTTGTTTTAAAAACATGGCTTCCCACACAGTACAAATAGGGTCCATGAGTTATCTGGGACCAAGCATTAACAACAAAAAAACAAGCAACACAGGAAAAGTTACAGTTGCTGCCTAGAAATAAAAGTTTTTTTTACCATTTTATGTCAGGATAGATTAACCAGCCTGTGTTAAGGCAATCCGATTGATCATTCCAAATGAGGTTACAACCACAGCACTGAACAATGTAAAGGGGAAGTACCTGGGGAGGGGATGGTTTGGATGGGAAGGGATGAGTGAACCAGGGAGTTACGGAGGGAATGGTCTCTGTGGAAAACGGAAAGGGGTGGAGATGGGAAGATGTGACGAGTGGTAGGCAGCCAGTTGACTGCCGCTGGGTTTATTGCAACCTTGGATACAAAGACAGTGCAAAAACTACATAGAAAAATTATTCCAGACTGCAGGGAATAAGGTTTGCTTGCAGCAACCATTGCAATAAACCTACTTGGATTACATCAAAGTTCAAGCTCTGATATGGGTTTCCTACAAGACAGCAGCAGACTAGAAAACTCCATGCCTCTGGTGCTGCTGCCAATCAATTTTATGATCAAATTAAAATTCAATTGAATATTTTAAACGGCAAATTACGTACCTTTAGAAAGGAGATGAGAAGGAATTTCTTTAGTCTGAGGGTGGTGAATCTGTGGAATTCATTGCCACAAACGGCTGTGGATGTTTTTATAGGCGGAGATTTTTTTGTTTTTTTAGGTTTCGTTTTAGATACAGAGCGGAAACAGGCCTTTCAGCCCACGGGGTCCGTGCCGACCAGCGATCCCCGCATATAAACACTATCCTACACCCACTAGGGACAATTTTTATATTTACCAAGCCAATTAACCTACATACCTGTAGATCTTTAGAGTGTGGGAGGAAACCGAAGATCTCAGCGGAAGCCCACGCAGGTCACGGGGAGAACGTACAAACACCGTACAGACAGCACCCATAGGCAGGATCGAACCCGGTTTTCCAGCGTTGCATTCGCTGTAAGGCAGCAACTCTACCACTGTGCCACCGTGCCACCATTTTCTTCCTTGTAATCTCCAAGCATCTGTCAATCTTGAGCAGATTCTTGATTAGTATGGGTGTCAGGGGTTATGGGGAGAAAGCAAAAGGATGGAGAGGGAAAGATAGATCAGCCATGATTGAATGGCAGTGTAGAATGGCCTAATTCTGCTCCTATAACATACATTTAAGACACATTCCAAATGACTTGGATAGCCACTAGGCAGAGGTACTGCATCTTTGAAAAATCTCAGAATTTCATCCAATTTTGAGACTCTAAATACATCCCTATCTATGTTTCTGAACTACTGGATTTTAAATTATGCATTTTGTTGCACTGCTGTTGTAATCTCACACTTGTTAGCAATATAAAAAAACCTGAAGAGATTAAAAAAAATTACAAGGAAGAAAAATCTATAAACAGAGCAACCTCTCATTTTAAATGCCTTTATTACAACAGTACATTCACACTCACTGATCAAATTTGAACAGGTTTATTCAAGTGGAAAACATGAACCTTTCTGTTGTACTAGGATCAAACCAAACATGTGTGTCAAGAATTGTTCTGTTGAAAGAACTGAAAAATAAAGCTTAATTCAACACTTGAGCGTTGTTTAAAAGAAGTTTATTATTCTGGTGAAAAAGATATTGGAATAGAGTGGCTTTTGTTATTTACCATGAAAGAAGTAGAATCGATAGATAAATACAGGGCATTTGAATGACCACACATTTGGTCTCGTAAGCATAGTGCGCTCATTACTGAACTGAATATCAAACGGAACACATCTGAATGGGACATTTCTGGACCCATTATGTATCACGTGCAGGTAGAGGAGATTAGTTTAACCCGGCATCATGTTTGGCATGGACATTGTGGGCCGAAGGGCCTGTTCCTGTGCTGTACTATTTCATGTTCAATGTTCTATGATGGTCATTTATGCCAGAAAAGTGAAGAGTGGAGCTGGCCAAATACAACATAAAGCTTAAGCAAATAAGAAAGTATTGGAGGAACTCAGGAAGTTAGACAGCATCTGTAAACGGAACGGATAGGCGACATTTCAGGTTGGGAACCTTCTTCAGAGTCTGAAGAAGCTTCCTGCCCCCCAACTCAGAATTTATCTCTTCCCTGCACAGATGCTGCCTGATCCACAGAGTTCCTCCAGTACTTTGTATTTTGCTCAAGATTCCAGCAAATGCAGTTCCTTGTAAGTACAAAATAAAGCTTGCTCCTGCCCTCCCATAACAGATGATTGGAAATATGAATACTTGTAAGAAACACAATACAAATTCTGCAGAAAGTGTTTGAAATGTCAAGAGTTTGAAAATTCTTATAGTCCAAGGAGTCACAAAACTTCAGTCAATGTAATGGAGATCATAAAATAAAACAGAAATTCAGGAACAAGATGTCAGACAACTTTAAATATGAATAGGGCATGGAATTTATCTTCCTTACCTGACTGAGTGATAATTGTTTCAAATTGCAGGTGCTGTATAGAGTATTTGGTCCACTCATGCTGAGTGTCAGCCACCCATTCAATCAGTTGCCGTATATGTAGTCTATAAAGGTCCAAAGAGTTTTCAAGGTCTTCTGCTGCAGCAAGTGAAGCTACGGTCTTCTCTACCTGCAAACAATTCATTATGAATCATGTTAGAGACGGACCTCTCAATATGGTGGCATGGAAAATTAGCCATATGTAGGCTGTTAGTTGCAAGCATACTGGTGCAGTTGTTATTTTCAGAGCAAACGGATTATTTGTTCCGAGCAAATTACCCAGACCTGATGGATTGCAGTGTTGCAACAACACCAAAGTTCCTTTGGAGACACAAAGAAATGCAGGTGCTGGTTTACAAAAAAAGCAACAAAGTGCAAGAGTAACTCAGCAGGTCAGGCAACATCTCATTGGTACTTTCTTGCCACATGTACCCAGGTACAGCGAGATTCTTTTTTTCACATACTATTCAGGAAAATCATACTATACACGAGTACAATCGTACCCAAGTACAAGAGGATAAGAATAGTAGATTATACTGAGGCAGTACACAAGAGTCATGTTTCTGGCACCAACGTGTATCCTTCCAGTTTCAGTTCTTAAAAATATAGAGTCTTAACCTGGCCTTAAAGACCAGTTGTTCTGCATTCCACCCAAAAAGCAATTCTCTGTGTTGAATGGTACTCAGCCAGAGATTCCCAGTGTGGGGATAGAGACACAAGGGGCTGCTGATGCTGTCTACAAACTGGAGAACATGGACATTTCCTTTGGACAGAGAGAGTCCAAAGTTCATTTGGTTTTAGTTGTACAGTCAACATAGTCGAGTTTGCAATTCAATGTTGAATCAGATCAAATTTATAATTGGAGAGGAACAGTATGGCAGGAAGGCATAACATGAAAACAAACCACAAACCTTGAGATACAATTTTCTCAGAAAAAAATGAAAACACAATGGAGAGAAAGCATTCAGCAGGTACAAGTAATTAGATTCCAAATGATATGCCCTGCTTCAGAGAATCAGAGAAATACAAATAGATGCCCTTAGATATTCAAAGGGCAACTAGATCGCAACACATGCAAAAGAATAATTTACAGAGCTTCAGGGAAAGAGAAGTGTAGCATTAATTGTTGTCTTTCCCAAAGAGCTGGCTCAGGTATGATAGGTTAAATGGCATCTTTCTAAGACTTCATGTTAAGCAATTAGCAGGACATTCATTCACTGGATTACAGACAATAGGTACAGGAGTAGGCCATTTGGCCCTTCAAGCCAGCACTGCCATTCAATGTGATCATGGTTGATCATTCACAATCAGTACCCCGTTCCTGCCTTCTCCCCATACCCCCTGACTCCGCTATCTTTAAGAGCTCTATCTAGCTCTCTCTTGAAAGCATCCAGAGAATTGGCCTCCTGAGGTAGAGAATTCCACAGATTTACAACTCTCGGACTGAAAAAGTTTTTCTTCATCTCCGTTCTAAATGGCCTACCCCTTATTCTTAAACTGTGGCCCCTGGTTCTGGACTCCCCCAACATTGGGAACATGTTTCCTGCCTCTAATGTGTCCAATCCCTTAATAATCTTATATGTTTCAATAAGATCCCCTCTCATCCTTCAAAATTCCAGCGTATCCAAGCCTAGTCGCTCCAGTCTTTCAACATACGACAGTCCTGCCATTCCGGGAATTAACCTAGTGAATCTACGCTGCACGCCCTCAATAGCAAGAATATCCTTCCTCAAATTTGGAGACCAAAACTGCACACAGTACTCCAGGTGCGGTCTCGCTAGGGCCCTGTACAACTGCAGAAGGACCTCTTTGCTCCTGTACTCAACTCCTCTTGTTATGAAGGCCAACATGCCATTAGCTTTCTTCACTGCCTGCTGTACCTGCATGCTAACTTTAAGTGAATGATGAACAAGGACACCCAGATCTCTTTGTACTTCCCCATTTCCTAACTTGACACCATTCAGATAATAATCTGCCTTCTTGTTCTTTCCACCGAAGTGGATAACCTCACATTTATCTACATTAAACTGCATCTGCCATGCATCTGCCCACTCACACAACCTGTCCAAGTCACCCTGCATCTTCATAGCATCCTCCTCACAGTTCACACTGCCACCCAACTTTGTGTCATCCACAAATTTGCTAATGTTACTTTTAATCCCTTCATCTAAGTCATTAATGTATATATCCATCTTCCGTGCATACCTTTCCAGTCAAAACAAACGGTCGTTAAATCTAGTTGATAGACAGCTTGGAGCATTACACCGATCAGACTTAACCCGCATATCGAATTTTAAGTGTAAACTTTCAATATTACCATACAAGGAGAAATTCAGTTTTCATTATGTAGACCAGCCACAATCAAGGCGTTTAAAAAAAAAAGAACTTCATGTAACTTTCCATAGCATGCAACACACAGATGTGACAGGTACCATATTGCGACATGAAGCATAAAACTCCCTTAGTTCTTTCAGTAATGTGTTTTAACTCTGAATCTCGTAATGATCACCAACTACTGCACCAACGTAATGCTCCCGTTTCCCAGACCATCCATCCTTGCAGCTTTTCAGAGACAGATTGGCAATTTGTGCCTAATTACGGGAAGTTTCGTGCTGTGGCCTGAGTCCCATTGGGAAACGGATGGAGACTGCCCAAATTTATTTCACCTACAACTCTTTATAACGGGTTCAGAGAACAGAGTCCCATCTCATCATTATAGGCTAAATTCAAACTGGTGCAAAGAGACTGCCATTTGTGCTTCCAAAATCTACAGATAGTCACGCTTTATATAACTCAGTTCTACATAGGATTAAAACATTCAGTGATTAAAACATTCAGTGTAGTTCTACTTAAAATTAAATCATAAGCCAGCACTCCTTACACAACATCAATTCCTTAGCTGCACCAACATGTGCTAGCCTTTCAACGTTGCCCTCTGACTTAGAAAGTTGTGCGTTCTCCATATCCAGCGGTCAGCCCAAACAAAACCAAGATGGTATTTCCAGTGCGGAACTGAGGGAATGCTAAGTGTCTTCTTGCAGATGAGAATAAATTGAGATGCTATTTATTCTCTCACATCCCACAACATTATTTTGAAGAACAAGACATTACCTCAACCAGTGGTAATTGCTGAACCAACTTCATCCAGGTTGTGTGGTAAGAAGGAACTGCAGATGCAGGTTTCCACCGAAGATCAAAACAAAATACTGGAGTAACTCAGCGGGTCAGGCAGCATCTCTGCAGAAAAAGAATTGGTGCTGTCACTTATTCCTTTTCTCCAGAGATGCTGCCTGACCTTAACTCCCCCTCCCATTGACCTTTCTGTCCTGGGCCTCCTCCATTGTCAGTGGAGGCCCAGCGCAAATTGGAGGAATAGCACCTCATATTTCGCTTGGGCAGCTTACACCCCAGTAGTATGAACATTGACTTCTCTAACTTCAAGTAACCATTGCTTTCCCTCTCTCTCCATCCCTCCCCCTTCCCTGTTCTGCGACCAGTCTTACTGTCTCCGACTTCATTTTATCTCTGTTTGCTTTGTTGCTACCTTCTCCCGGCTAACAATGATCTATTCTACATTTTAATTGATCTCCAATCCCTTCGTCTTGTTTTCACACCTTAGACTTCCTTATCTATGTATCTCCCTCTCCCCTGACATCAGGCTGAAGAAGGGTTTCGACCCAAAACATTACCAATTCCTTCTCTCCAGAGATGCTGCTTGTCCCGCTGAGTTACTCCAGCATTTTGTTCTATCTTCGGTTTAAACCAGCATCTGCAGTTCCTTCATACACATGCTGCCTGACCCGCTGAGTTACTCCAGCATTTTGTGTCTCTTTTCATCCAGGCTGGTTACCTGGTCATTATTAAACTGCTATATGTGGAACCATATATCCCCTATATATCGGCGAGACCAAGCGCAAACTGGACAACCGTTTCGCTGAACACCTACACTCAGTCCACCTTGACCTACATGATCTCCCATTTGCTAAACATTTTATCTCCTCTTCCCATTCCCATACTGACCTTTCTGTCCTGGGCCTCCTACACTGTCCGAATGAGCACATGCAAATTGGAGGAACAGCACCTCATATAGCCGACAACCCAGTGGTATGAATATTGAGTTATCTAATTTCAAGTAACCCTTGCATTCCCTCCATCTGTGTCCCTCCCCCACCCTTGTCATCCTACTAGTTCCACTGTATGCATCCATATATACCCTCGTTATCACCTCTTCCACAGCCAACAAAGGACCATTGTGGGCTCCACCTTTCCTTGGTCATCGGTGCCAGCTCTGATTTGTTCTGAACCTTTTCATACTTCTAGTATCCCTCTCCCCTAACTCCCAGTCTGAAGAAGGGTCTCAACCCAAAATATCACCTGTTTCCTTTTCTCCAGGGATGTTGCCTGACCTGCTGAGTTACTCCAGCATTTGTGTCTGTCTTTGGTCTAAATCAGCATCTGCTGTAGTTCCTTCCTACATGTATGTAGAACCTTGCCGTGTGCAATGCACTAGTAAGCTTTTCTGTTTCTCTGTTTTACAATAGTGATTGGACTTCAAAAGCATATCATTGACTGAGGAGGTTGGACTGAGAGGTTGTGAAAGCTATCATATCAATCTCACATCTTTATTATTAATTATAGAGAAAGTTTGCAACTGCAAAATCAGTTCTGGCCTGGTGTGGATGGAGGAAATGAAAATTCTGAGAGGCATAGATAGGGTCAATAGTAAGAACCTTTTCTCCCAAGAATGGAAATGTCAAATACAAGAGGGCATTGCTTTAAAGTAACAGGAGCAACGTTCAAAAGATTGCAGGGCAAAGATTTTTTAAATGAAGGGTGGTTTAAAAGAATACACTGCCAGGGTGATGGTGGAGGCAGATATGAAAATGGCATTTGAGAGGTTTTTGGAAAGGCACGTGGATATGCGGGGAATGGAGGGATATGGATCATGTGGCGGCACGGTAGCGCAGCGGTAGAGTTGCTGCTTTACAGCGAATGCAGCGCCGGAGACTCAGGTTCGATCCTGACTACGGGTGCTGCACTGTAAGGAGTTTGTACGTTCTCCCCGTGACCTGCGTGAGTTTTCTCCGAGATCTTCGGTTTCCTCCCACACTCCAAAGACGTAGGGGTCTCGACCCGAAACGTCACCCATTCCTTCTCTCCCGAGATGCTGCCTGACCTGCTGAGTTACTCCAGCATTTTGTGAATATACAGGTATGTAGGTTAATTGGCTGGGTAAAATGTAAAAATTGTCCCTAGTGGGTGTAGGATAGTGTTAATGTATGGGGATCGCTGGGCGGCACGGACTTGGTGGGCCGAAAAGGCCTGTTTCCGGCTGTATATATATGATATGATATGATATGTGGCGATAGATCAGGGTTAGTCTTGGCATCATGTTCGGCACAGACATTGTGGGCCGAAGGGCATGTTCCTGTGCTCTACAGTTCTATGGCAAAGATAGACACAAAATGCTGGAGTAACTCAACGGGACAGGCAGCATCTCTGGAAGAAGGAATGTGTGACATTTTGGGTCGAGATTCTTCTTCAGACACCCATTCCTTCTCTCCAGAGATGTACCTGTCCCGCTGAGTTACTCTAGCATTTTGTGTCTATCTTCAGTGTAAACCAGCATCTGCAGTTCCTTCCTATACATTCTACAGTTCTATGTAGAAGCAGGAGAGAATTAAGCTGTGGATCCAAGGCATCCTGTAATACAAATGGAGATTGCTCCATACCTGCTTCACATGGGACACCAATGGCTTTTCATAACATTTTACCAGTTAAATTCAAGGCCTGGTTCTGAGGTTTAAGCAAATTATTTTTGGCACAACACAAAATATTTCACCTGAGAATGTTATCATGTGAATATTGACACTACAAAGGCAATTCAGCATCTGAACAATTAAGGCAAAAAAGTCATTCTCTTTATTAAATAATCAGTCAAGGGTTTTGCATGAATAGGCACTTTGGTTCAACACTTCAAAAAGGACATATAGCTTTTCAGAGATTTCAAAGACATTGATGCATGATACAACTATAGAACAACCTACCCTGTTCAAAACGCAGGAAGTGAAAATTGTTCCCAGTATGAGTTCCAAAGTTCTCACAACAAGTGAAACAAATGAATGACCAAAGATAGACACAAAATACTGGAGTACCTCGGCGGGTCAGGCAGCATCTCTGGAGAAAAGGAATACGTGACATTTCAGGTCGAGACCCTTCTTCAGACTGAGAGTCAGGGGAGAGAGGAACTAGAGGTATGAAAGGGTACAAAGAACAAATGAATGAAAGGTATGAAAAGAGCAAATCAAAGCCAGCACCGGTGATCAAGGTAAGGTGGAACCCACAATGGTCCTTTGTTGGCTGTGGAAAAAGTGATAACGAGGGGATACGAACAGTGAAACGAAGCAAGCCGACAGTGAAATTTCTATGGTGGGGGAGGGATGGAGAGAGAGAGAGGAAAGGCAAGGGTTACTTGAAAGTAGAGAAATCAATATTCTTAGTGCTGGGTTGTAGGCTGCCCAAGCGAAATACGAGATGCTATTCGTCAATTTGCGTTGGTTTATGACCGATGACCGCTTGGGTGGCAACCTCACAAGTGAGCTGCATGATGTGGCAGCAGGATAAAGGTTAAAGCATACTGGTCAATAAATGGAAAACTAGTAGACGTGGAGTCCAGTCTCTTTACCACAAGGAAGGAAAGAACATTGGACTGGTGCCTCTGTCACTCTAGCAGACTACATCTGTATTTGTTGGCATTCAAGGCCTCTGGGTAATTGCAATGTGCATCGCGCAAGTAGATACCAGCAAAGGACAGAAAATAAAGTTTTATTTATGTTTTTGCCCCTGCTCCAGGGTACCCACGAGAGGCAATTTGATCACAGAAACAGGGCAGCCGGTGGTGCAGCAGTAGAATTGTGCCTTACAGCGCCAGAGACCCGGGTTCGATCCTGACTACGGGTAGTTTGAGCAGAGTTTGTACGCTTTCCCCTTGACCTGCATGGTTTTTCGCTGGGATCTCCAGTTTCCTCCCACACTTCAAATATGTATGGGTTTGTAGGTTAATTGGCTTGGTATAATTGTAAATTGTCCCTAGTGTGTGTAGGATAGTGTTAGTGTCTGGATATCGCTGGTCGACGCAGAAGGGCCTGTTTCCACACTATATCTCTAAATTAAAAACGAAACACTAAGACACACATGTGCACACACACACACAGAGTTTCAACTCATAGGAAAATTCTGATTCATTCTGTCCGTCCTTTAATCAGATCAGGAAATGGAACAAGTTGAAAATAGCTGCAGCTTTTTATTTCCCCTCTAAAAAAAGTAAATGGAAACTGGACATGTCTTTTGCTTCATTTTTAAAAAAAAATTAGCCTTTAGAGTGAGCGGCGACAGTTACGGCTCAGAATCAGAGAACAGGGGTTGCTTGCTGAAATATTTCCAATGACTTCACACAAATGCATTAATTAGATTAGAACACAGCACATAATATTCTCAGACAAAGACGCTCAGAAAAACCCCCCATTTGTAAGCATTTAAGATGCCCAAATATTAATTATTGCAGCAGTTTACAGAAGAAAATCAGCAAAATCACAAACAGCTGTACAGCCAGAGGCCACTCTTCTATTAAAAAGATTAACACAAGCCAACCATTCGGCCCCTTTGATACTGCTCCACCATTTCATAAGATCATGGGTGATCTGGTTTGGGCTTTCAACTTCATTTTCCCGCCTGATTCCTGTAATCCTTGATTCATCTTTGCATAGACTCTACACAGGCTTGCCATTCACATTTCTCTATGGTGGAGAAATTCCAAGATTTACCACTCAGAAGAAATTACTCCTCATCCAAGTCTTAGATAGGTGACTCTAAGATTTGGATAGGGTGGCACGGTGCAGCGGTAGAGTTGCTTCCTTACAGCGAACAGAGACCTGGGTTCAATCCTGACCATGGGTGCTGCCTGTATGGAGTTTGTTCATGCCGTATCTCTAAAGTCTAAAGTAAAAACTCCTTACCCTGAGATTGACCATATTTTAGATTGCCATACACGAGGAAAGGTTCTCATCATCTCTATCCCGTCAAACTTCCTCAAAATCTGAGATGCTTCAACAAAAGCACGTCTTATGCTTCTAAATTCCTGAGGGTATGAACCTTGTTCACGCTATCTTTGCTTACAGAGCAACCCCATCAGTCCAGGAATCAGATTGGTGAACCTTCTCTTCAAGTGCTGAAACAAAGTGCCTGAGATAAAGAGACAAGCCGTACCAAGTACTCCAAGTGTTGTCTCACTAATGTTTGGGCTATTTTCTTAAGTCTTCCCTTTTTTTTTTACTCCATCCTTCTTATTATGAAGGCATATGGAACTTTGACCTTTATTGTAAGAATGATGAAGGCCAATGTTCCATTTGCTTCCCTAATTATTAGGTTGCTGTTTCTTGCTAACCTTAAACTGTCTTAAAATTTGTGATGACTATTTCTTGAATCTTAATATAAATCATATAAAGACAAAGAACTATCTTAATTTAATGAAGGTCCAATGTATCCCAGAAAATTAAAACTATTTACACATTGAATCACTAAAAAGATTTTAGACAATTTTGGGTGAATGGTAATCAATCTTTATGCAATATTCATGTAAAGAATGGGCCCATGCATTGATTATCATTTTTTTCCAGTTATTTCAGGCCAACCCAAAGAGTGTAATAAATGTTGAATGCGAGAAACATGACAATCTATTTGTTGACAACAAGCTCCTAAGTAGTGTGCTAACAAATTATCTTTTTCAGTAAAATATGTAGAAAGGGACTGCAGATGCTGGTTTATACTGAAGATAGACACAAAGTGATGGAGTAACTCAGCAGGTCAGGCAGTGTCTCAGGAGAAGAAAGGATGGGTGACGTTTCGGGTCGGGAACCTTCTTCAGTCCTTTTTCTCCAGAGATGCTGCCTGACCCGCTGAGTTACTCCAGCTCTTTGTGTCTATTCTTGACAGTAACGTTGATGAATTGATGAACATTCATTGGGACCCCCCAAAGATTTTGCTTTGAAAATATTAAAAGACCGATCACTTTTTCTCTTTATGGTGGTCAATCTGCACATCTGTGAATTGAATTTTCATTGATGAGGTCGAGGAAAAATTAGCTTGAAACATCTCAAATGTAAAGAGAAAATGTGGATTGTCTTAAGATTTTCTATACCAATTCCTTGGACACCTGGCTAACGTTTATGCTTTAATGAACATCACAAAAAATCATAATTTGTTAGTCACAGCGCTGTTATTTGTAGGACCTTATTTCGTACACATACTGAATGTTGTCACATTGCAAAACTAATTCATTGGTTGCAATGTACTTTGGAAAGGCATAAGACACTATATGTATGCAATTTATTTTACTTTGCAAGAATTTTTAGTGACAAGAAATGCTAATGATTCAATATTTCAGTCAAGCCCCACCTAACATCCTTCTCACTGTATCCATCAAATCCTTCTTCATCAATAAACTTTTTATCCAGCAATATTCCAATAGCATTCTTTCATTAATTTATACTTGCATTACAACAGTGACCACACATTAAAAGTACTTCATTAGCAACAAAGCACTTTGAGACATCCGGAAGCTGTCAAGGACGCGACATAAAAACAAGTTCCTCCTTTGTTTATTATTTAGTTGCCTGATCCTCCTTCGAGTATCATATTCCAGTTGATTTCCTTCTTTAGTCCTAAATACTCGTCAACGTGAACAAATGGTCTGGGTGGGTTTTGTCAATTCCTTTTCTATTAGGTCACCTGGAAGTTTCCTACTTTATGAAATCAATGAGACCAAAGTAATTTGACTGTCCTCGTAACTTAAGCTGCCAAGACAAAGTTTACCGTCTACCTTTCAAAATCAGTAATGTATTTCCAGAAATGAGTTAAGAATCGTGACTGCTCTTGATGGAATCTGTCAAAGCCATCTGAACAGCAATTTCCCAACCTCCAAATATGTAATCAATCCCTTAATAATGCAATCCACCATTTTCTTTATCCTCTCTATTGTACTGTAACACGCTCTTATTGTTTTTTCTTGCCATGTAACATTGCTAATTTTACACCTATGCTTAAATAGCTACAAGAGCCACCTATTCCTCTTGCATAATTTTTGCAGATGCTGGCTTTTTGCAAAGATAGACACAAAATGTTGGAGTAACTCAGCGGATCAGGCAGCATCTCTGGAGAACATGGATAGATTTATTCACAAAATGCTGGAGTAACTCAGCGGGTCAGGCAGCGTCTCGGGAGAGAAGGAATGGGTGACGTTTCGGGTCGAGACCCTTCTTCAGACCCGAACATGGATAGATGATGTCTTCAGTCAATGTCTGAGAAACTTATTCTCAGTTATGCCTTATCATTTGCTTCACATTCAGACAACATTTGTCCACATAACAGCTGCACTTCCAGCAACCTTACCCAAGACACACTGCAGAAGGCACCAACAGCGACTTGCTATGATACTGTGCTCTCAACTAATAATCCAAATGGTGGTCTTTGGTTTCCCATTTTATAGAGCCTATTTTCTATCTGATGGTGCTTTTCACCCATTTCATTTTTATTCTTTCACAGGATATAAGTATTGCCAATATTGTTCCCCATCTCTAAATTCCTCTAAGAAGTTAATGGTGATCCGGCTTGTTGGATTGCTGTTGACCATGTGGTAAAGGTGTTAAACATAGAATACAGCACAAGAACAGGCCCTTTGTCCAACAATGTCTGTGCCGAACATGATGCCATGATCAACTCTTATACTCCATATTCCTCCATTCCCTGCAAATCCATATGCTATCCAAAAATCTCTTAAATACCACTATCATATCTGCCTCAACCACCACTACCAGCAGCGGTTTACAGGCACTCATTACTCTGTAAAAAATATGTACCGCACATCGCCTTTAAACTTTATCCCTTTCACCTTAAAGCTATGCTATCTAGTATTTAAAGTTTCCATCCTGGGAAAAAGACCTCTCATAATTCTACACACTTCTATCAGGTCTGCCCGCAACCTCCAACCAATGTTTTAAAGAAAACAATTCAAGTCTGTTGTCAGGTATAGAGATTAAAAACTATTTACTACAGTCATTACTTGGTAACGCAAAGCTTTAACAAAAGTGTTTTGAAAACCCAAATCATTCAAAATGGAATTTTACCAGAAATCTGGAACATTTTGTCCTGTTGGTCAAACACCAAGGTTTCAAGGTCAGTTTATTGTCACATGTACCAGTTAAGGTACAGTGAAATTTGAGTTACCATGATCCCTTGCTCTCAAATGCATGTGATTATCCTTTAGCTAATTGCACTAAGTTCCATCCAAGTTCAAAATTAAAGCAAATCTATATCATAGTGCTGGAGGACAGAAGTAATTGCCATTTAGACTTCACAAGGTACCAATAGCAACCTTAGTGCACCTTTATGACAAGGCCAATTACAGGGTCAGAACCAGGATGGATTAGAGATGGCTACGGACAAAGATAAGGCTGAAGTAACGAGGGATAGAAAAAAATAAATCAAGGGAAAGGGAACATAGAAATACACATTGCTATGGACCAGTGACCAAATTATTTCTGATGCAATCCATTTACTAGGATTATATATTTTTTCATTGTACCTAGAATTACATTTAAAGACATAGGATCAATTCAACCTATTCAACATTTCTTCCACTGAAAACCACTTCAACTCTCAGCAGAGCCAAACTCCTTACGAGATGGAACTTTAGCTATAAATTAACATATACCCAAAATTAAAGCTGAAAGACAGTGAACCCATTCATTTAGGCTTTGAAATGGTTGGCTTTCAGAAGAAGAAAAAAAAATCAATCGGCAAATTACAGATGAACTTTATTTAACTAACTGATGTGGTTTTAACTTTGTAATACCTTGTTTTCCAGCTCTCGGTCAGATGTCATGGACAGAATTGTCACCAGCACTTTAAGAAGTGGCAGATTGATTTCGCTGCATTGTCTGCCACATACTGTAATTAAGATCTGTACACACAGAAGCAGTTGTTCCAAGTATTCCACCTAGAGAAAGAAAATAATCAATTAAAGTCTTGCACTGAAAATGCACTTCCCATTTCACTTGCTGACTTATGATTTTTATTTTATATATATATATATATTTATATGAATAGAGCCCCAAGGGAATTAATAAGACCTTAATGGAAATTACAAATTTGTTCCAAATTTGATCCCCAAGCTATGTTAAAAACTTTCACATCAATATAAACCTACATGTGTTTTTGATATATTAAAACTGCTCAGGTTGTTCTGGTGAGAACATAAGCAAAGAGTGCACTTCAGGGCTATCACTGGAAACTATAAGCACCACACAGGTCATCAGCTGTTTCTTACACATCAACTACCTGCTCAGAAAAGTAGCAGACACCAGATAAAATTTCAACCCACTTTCCAGGCACAAGTATTGGAAGGGAACACAGAAACACCCATTGCTCTGGACCAGTGACTAAATTATTTCTGATGCAATTCATTTACTAGGATTATATTTTTTTCATTGTACCTTGAATTATATTTAAAAACATGGGATCAATTCAACTTATTCAACATTTCCACCATTCAATGCCACTTCACCTGGTAAATGTTTTTTTATCAACAACCAACATTGACGGATGTACTTTTCAACATTACCATCTTTGGATATTTAATCTCCCCAATATTTTGCTATGTATCTATGGAACCCTTCATTTTCATTTATTTCATTCCTAGTTTTATGAAAGTGCCAAAAAATTATTGCTAAACTAAAAGAGATTTATTAAGTGTGACCTAAGTATGTGCTAAAGAGCCACTCTCTTTGTAAAAATACATTATTTTTTCCTCCCTCATCTTGTTTAGACAAAAGCCACAAACTTATTTTCTCATACCATTTTCTCGTAGGTTGTCATTAATGCAACAGATTTCAAAGACATAGATCCAATTTCAGTCAGCTGGGTTGCCAGGTGCAAAATTTGGCTAAGAACACAGGTAAAAAGCCTCCATAAAGGGAACTGAATGCTTATTGAAAGGAATGAATTTCCTTCCATAACAAAGGATCTCAATTGGCCATTTTACTGATTATCGTGTTTTTTTCCAGCAACCACTATTAGCACCTGTCTGAGATCTGTGGAAAGAACTTGCATCCAGGTTAAATCTGTACACTTTGTTTGATAGAAAGGAAATTTTACTTTTGCTTTTCACAAGGCTGAACAGATCGTCACTGGGCACTAACTTACCTCCCTTCAATGGTCATGACCTACGTGTTCATAAACAGCAAAAAATTATAATCTGAAGCTTTTTAAACAAGTTCCAATCAGGAGGAGAAAAATGAAGGGAAAAAAAGCAATTAGAAAATTAGCAGCATCGATCCTTCTAGTTACGGTGGCCAATTTGTTTCCAATAGATCAATCTTAACTTGACCTATGTCGAACTAAATGCTCAGCAGCTTTCAGCAGTAAGCAAAAGAAATGGTAAGAAATGTTGTGTTAAATCATGTCAGCAAGTAAGAATTTCATTGTCCGGTTCTCAGTGCATGTTACAATTAAACACGCTTGACTCTCAAGAAGAGCAGCAAATTGGTCTGGGTTAAATTCTAGAAACAAGGAACTGCAGATGTTGGTTAATACACAAAAGGACACAAAGTGCTGGAGTAACACAGCAGGTCACATCATCTCTCAAGAACATGGATAGGTTTCTGATTTCCGAAGAAGGGCCTCGATCCGAAACATCACCTATCAATGTTCTCCAGAAATGCTGCCTGACCTGCTGAGATACTCCAGCAGTGAGACCTTTTGTGGATTAAATTCTGTTCTAACTGATGCGAAAGGGGCATTGAAAGCTACATTCAAAGCATTGCTGGTGCTTGGTGAACCCTATTTGTGAAGAAATGGTTTCCCATACATTAAGCGTGGCACCCAAAGAATTAATACAATCCAACACCACCCTCTATAGGCAACAACTGAGCCACATTATTTTTGACGATTCAACCAAGGAATTGCGTGCAACCTGTGTCAAAAATATAATCAAAATATTTTCCGACAATAGTTGAACAGTTCCACACCTGTAAGGATGTGTTTGGGCATTGATGAAAGAATGATGAAAATGCAAAGAAAATGAAAACTGACAATGTTGGAAATACTCAGCAGGTCAGACGGGATCTATGTAGCAGACACAGATATTTCCAAAAGGTTTTCCCAATAACATTTGTGTATGAATCAGAATACATGTCACCACATAATTGCACAGGATGTCAAGGTGACATATAATGAGACAAAAACTGAAACAAATGCACAAGCTGTAATTGACACCAGTAAAATCATTCAAGTGTGCCACATGGAATTGCAGATGCTGCTTTACAAAAAAAGGCACAAAATGCTGGAGTAATTCAACAGGTCAGGAGCATCTCCGGAGAACAAGGATTGAAGACAGAACCTCTCTTCAAACTGATTGATAGGATATTTCAGGTCGGGACCCTTCTTCAGTCCCAGCCTGAAAAGTCACCGATCCATGTTCTCCAGAGATGCTGCCTGACCGGCTGTTATTCCAGCACTTTCTTTATTCGAGGGTGCCTTTGTCTGTTCCTCCTCTCTCACTTTCACTATCCCCACACTTGCAGAATCAGTCATTCTTTCAATTTTTGATGCTAGGTTATCAACTTAAAAAATAATTTCTTTCCCCTCTGGTTCTCTTGGACCCGCTGAGTATTTCTAGTGTTTTCTATTTCAGATTTCCAACATCAAGCTCTTTTCTGGAATACTGAGCTTTGAGAAGGACCTTTGCCCTTTTGTTGATATTTACCTTTGCAGAGACTTGACATGTGTCAGGAAGTGCCAGAGCTGCTCCGATTTTAACCAGATGTGGATGTAGAGCCTGTGCTGAGCTGCCCCGTATGACTGCACCCAACACCATAAGATGAGCGGTGCAAGCAGATTTCTCGATCGCCGTCAGAATTAATTTCAAAGACACCTCCGGTTCCACAAAGGTTCCAACCAGCTCTGCTGCTTTCACAGACTAAAAATCATAAAGGGAACAGGAAGTCAAGAGTTGCATTCTTTTTCAGCTTTATCTGACCAATTTGCAGTATTTATAAAGTCATAGAGTCATACAGCATGAAAACAGGCCACTCAGCCCAACTCATCCATGCTGACTATGATGCCCCATCTAAGACAGTCCCATTTGTTGTGCATGGTGCGTGATGGGCAGACATCACATTTTAAACAGTTTGTGGCGGTACCCGGGGATTAGCCAACTCCCTCGATCATCCCCCTCGGCACGGGTTGGACAGGGCTGGGGAAGGGACTAGTGCTACGGGGTTTGCCTGAAGGGGCTAGAGAGAAAACTTGTGCTTGAGACTGAAGAGAGAGTGTGGATGTTCTGTTGCTGGATTAAATTACTGTTAATACCTACCTGGCGTCTTGCCTGATTCCTACTGCGTCCAGACCCACTACAAGTTAAAATACAAACCTTATGCCTTGGTCTCCATCTCCCTCTAAACGTTTCCTATCTATGTACTGTCCAAATGTCTTTTAAATGTTATTATAGTACCTGGCTCAATTACCTTCTTTGGCAGCTCATTCCATATACCCCCCACCATATCTTTAGAGATACAGCGCAGAAACAGGCCCTTCGGCCCACGCCAACTAGTGATCACCCCGTACACTAGCACGACCCTACACACTGGAGACAACCTACAATTTTACAAAAGCCAATTAACGTCTAACCTGTATGTCTTTGGAGTGTGGGAGGAAACCAGAGCACATGGAGAAAACCCATGAGGTCACAGGGGGAATGTATAAACTCTGTACAGACAGCATCCGTAGTCAGGATCAAACCTGGGTCTCTGGTGCTGTAAGGCAGCAACTCTACCACTGCACCACTCTGCTGCCCACATGTATGAAAAAGTTGCCCCTCTGGTTCCTATTAAATCTATCCCCTCTCACATTAAACCTATATCCTCTGGTTCTTGATTTCCTCACCCTGGATAAAAGCCTATGTCATTCATCTCATCAATTCCCCTTGTGATTTTATACACCTCTATAAGATCACCCTTCAGCCTCCAGCACTCCAAGGAATGTCTGTGTACCAACTTCCAGGTTTACGAGCTGCTTCTCTACCATTATTAGAATAAGGTTTATATTTTAACTGCTCAAGTACCAATCAGCTTGGCACTATCTCCACACTCGACAATTTGCTCAGTCACATCTTAGAAACATAATATAGTAACATAAAAATAAGTTTTTTTTTTAACAGGTTTCAATATAAATAATAACTGAGAGGGACAAAGTTTAAAGGAGATGTGCAGGGCAATCTTTTTTTTAACAGAGAGCAGTGGGTGCCTGGAATTCAGAGATTGATGGATTCTTGATTAGTAAGGGTTTCAAAGGTTATCGGGAGAAGGCAGGAGAATGGGGTTGAGGGGAATGATAGATCAGCCATGATTGAATGGCAAAGTAGAACATATGGGTTGAATGGCCTACTTCTGCTCCAACGACATGAACATGAACACAGGGGTTGATACGATAGTGGCATTTAAGAGTCTTTTAGATAGGCACATGGATATGTAGGGAATTGATCACATGCAGGCAGAGGAGATTAGTTTAACTTGGTGTCATGTTCGGCACAGACATTGTGGGCCGAAGTGCCCTCTTACATTGTACCAAGTGTGCAGGATCGAACTAGTGTACGGGGATCACTGGTCTGTGTGGCTTCCGTGTATTTTAATAAACTAAACTAAACTGTGCTACACTGTTTTATGTTCCAACTGAGAGCAAGTGAAGGCAGATACATACGTTTTGAACCACAGTTTTCTCCTCATCTGAACAAGATCGGTACAAGGTGCTGAGCAGCAGCTCCATGTGCTGGGTGATGTGATCCTCAGCGTGGAACAGCAGCACGATCAGGAGGTCCGATGCTTTGACACGGGTTGCAGGAACCCAGTCGGTAATGTCTCGACTGACCGCTGGCAAAATTTTGAATAAGTTCCGAAACATCAACTCACGGCATCCAAGTCCAGGCCGTTCCGCTGCAACAAAACAAAAATCTTGTCCAAATATAATTTCTAGATTGACAATTCCAAGGTTAAACACAGCTTTTGCTGAGAAATTGATTTTATTTTAGACAATGCGCATGGAAATGGGCCCTTCAGCCCACCGAATCCACACAAAATATCGCTCACCCATTCACACTGGCTCGATGTTACACCATCTTTGCATCCACTCTCTAGACACTAGGTGCAATATACAGAAGCCAATTAACCAACAAACCCACATGTCTTTGGGATGTGGGAGGAAACCTGAGCACATTGAGGATTCCCACGTGGTCACAGGGAGAATGCACAAACTCCACACAGAACAAATCAGAGCTGGCACCGATGACCAAGCTTATAGTACCTGCCTGAACTACCTGCATGAGCCGCTCGTTCCATATATCTACATTGCCTTGATCATCGGTGCTGGCTTGGATTTCATCATCATCATCATCATCATCATATATATACAGCCGGAAACAGGCCTTTTCGGCCCACCAAGTCCGTGCCGCCCAGCGATCCCTGTACATTAACACTATCTTACACCCACTAGGGACAATTTTTACATTTACCTAGCCAATTAACCTACATACCTGTACGTCTTTGGAGTGTGGGAGGAAACCGAAGATCTCGGAGAAAACCCACGCAGGTCACGGGGAGAACGTACAAACTCCTTACAGTGCAGCACCCGTAGTCAGGATCGAACCTGAGTCTCCGGCGCTGCATTCGCTGTAAAGCAGCAACTCTACCGCTGCGCTACCGTGCCGCCCAGATTTGTTCTGATCCTTTTCATTTCTCTAGTTTCCCTTTCCCCTGACTCTCAGTATGAAGAGCCTATTCCCTTTCTCCAGCTATAAAAACAAATACCAGAGATTAAAGCACCGAGACAGAAGGACTGAAGAGTTGCACATTGTGAAGCCAGAGAGAGGAATGTGGGAGGAGGGAGGAGGAGAAGGGGAGAAGTAGGTGCGAGTCCAGTTTGGGTAGAGGGAAGAGGGAGGGGGAGAAAGGGGAGAGATTGGGAGGGGTTATTAGAGGTTACGTAAAATTGGAGAATACAGTGTTCATACTGTTGGGTTGGTCATGTCAGTTGGATGATGGGACCAGAAAATGCTGGATTGTAGCGACCATAGGGATTGGTCCTGAGAGTCGAACCCTCGGGTTGGCCAGCAAGGTCACATGGTGGTGCGACCATAGGGATTGGTCCTGAGAGTCGAACCCGCTGATTGGCCAGCTAGGTCAGGTGGTGGTTTTGGGGCCCAAAAACCAGACAGTGGGAAGAGAACTTCGATGTGAACAGTTTGAGTTAATGGTTGTCTGTAATCTCGTTTGTTATCCTTTGTAATTGAATATTGCTGCCGCAATAAACTTCTTTAACAAAGTACAAGCCTTCAGACTCGCCATAGGATAACCTCAGGTTGTCAGAAAGCGATAAGGCAAAAAAGAGCAGACAGAAAACTGAAGTGGAGATAATTTGCAATGTAGCATGCCTGTTGGTTGTCACTCAAGCGAAAACAGAGCAGCAGAGGATCTGGTCATTTATTCCATTGATGTTTGCTTGATCTTACTACATGTCAAACCTCCTCCCTCTCTGCTTCCGTCCAAGGTTCAGAAGCTTGAAAGCATGCATCACCACACTCAGCAACAGCTTCCTCCACTCTGTTATCGGGCTTCCGTACAGTCCTTCCATAAGCTTGGGTATACTACCCGATTCACCTCTACCCCTTTGTAGACGTTGGACTTTGTCTCTGGAATAGATGCACTACAATGCTGAGAACTATATTCTGCACGCTGTACTTCCCCTTTGCTCTATCTATTGTACTTGAGTTTGACTTGATTATAGATATGCATGGGATATCCGATTTGTTTGGATTACATGCAAAGCAAAGCTTTTCACTGTACCTTGGTATATGTGCCAACAATAAAAGTCCTTTATTGAATGTTGAAAACTTTGCAGGGTTCATCTAAGAATGTTAGTTCTTTTGTTTATATCAGATCTTTTTGGACTTTTCTTTCCCTTTATCTTGTATCTGTACATTGTGGGCGGATTGTAATCATGTGTAGTCTTTCTGCTGATTGGATAGTATGCAACAAAAAAGCTTTTCACTGTATCTCGGTACACGTGACAATAAACTAAACTAAACTAAAAAATTGATTTACTATACAAAGGTTCAAAGCAGACACCTGGATTTATTTCAGTTGCATAGAACCCTGCAATTTTTTTTAGGGGGGGGTCTTCAAATTGCAGGGCGCATGTGCCCATAAAGCTGACAATATGTTTTAAATGCTCCTCTTTCCACTATAAATAACAGACCACAGAACTAAGGCATTGCAGAATACTCCACTTCATGTTTTGCAGCTCGGTAATTATACACCAACACAATGAAAGCTTCTCCCAAGGCTATTCACAAGTTCAGTGTACAGACATGTTCATGGCTAAACTGAATACACTTTCCATCTGTCATACCATTACTTCACATCAAACTATGCAGCATCCAGTGATGGAGTGCTCAAAACAGAAAGGCCGTATTTAATGTTGCACATATTTACTTGAACAAATTTATAAGATGCAAAAAAAAAAAAAAAAAAAATTAAGACACAAAATGCTGGAGTAACTCAGCGGGACAGGCAGCATCTCTGGTTAGAAGGAATGGGTGACGTTTCAGGTCAAGACTCTTCTTCCGACCCGAGACGTCAACCATTTCTTCTATACACAGATGCTGCTTGTCCTGCTGAGTTACTCCAGCATTTTGTGTCTATCTTCGGCATAAACCAACATCTGCAGGCCAGTTATCCAAATAAAAGTGGACTTATGTTCCAAATTTTTTAACACCAGAAGGAACTCTATTTGTGAATTCAGTTGGGATAACATCTTTTTAAAAACTCCGTTAAAAGTTAAGACGATTTAAATTAATTTGTTTATTAATTTTGCAAAATTCATGACTTTGACTTCCACAAGAACATAACAAAAGGAACAAATTATTCAATCACTGAATCGTATTCGACTCGTTAATGAGATCATTGTGGCTCTGTATCTTGACCATCAACCCAATTTAGTTCCATATCTATTTACAATGAGTGTAACTAAAGTAGCTAGCAGTTTTACGATTACTAATTTTATTTGGCATCTATTAATTTTTCTGTGGGATGCAACACTGAAAGTCGACTGCCACTTGTGCAAAGTGTCTCCAGTCTCCCGTCAAAATAATCTTAACATTTTGTCCTTCTGTCCAAGGTGTACAATTCCCACGGCTTGCTCAATAATTTTGATTCATCTGCAGACTGAATTTGCAGTTTGTCAAGCTTGAAAAAATTGTTTTACATTCGTGTTAGTCTTCCAAAAATATCTGCATCCACATTATATCTTAGCTGCTAAATTGTACATGACTTTCCCCGATTCCCTGATTAGTTTAGAGATACAGCGTGGAAACAGGTCCTTCGGCCCACTAGTCCACGCTAGCGTTTGATCGCCCATTCGCACTACTTCTGTGTTATCTCAATTTTGCATCCACAAACCTACACACCAGGCGTAATTTTCATTTACAGAGAACAATTAAGCTACCATCCGGCATGTCTTTTGGATGTGGGAGGAAACCAGAGCACCCGGAGGAAACCCATGTGGTCTCAGGAGAGAATGTGCAAACTCCACACAGACAGCACCCGAGATCAGGATCGAATCCAGGTTTCTGCCGCTGTGAGGCAGCGGCTCTATCAGCTGCGCCACTGTGCTGCCCCAGGAGGTTAGAATGACCTAGAGAGAAACTGTTGGGAAGCTTACGTTGTACACCTCCTGGCAAAAGCTTTGCAGCAATACGTGATCAGGTTGACCTTTTGTTTAGAAAATGGTCATATTTTTGGAGAGATGTCTAATGTGGAAGAGACAGAGCAAAGAAGTCTGACAACAGGAGAGAATGAAAATGTGAGGGAAAAAGAAAAGAATCTGAACAAAAACAATTGTACTGTATAATTACAGATCAATTGATGGCAAAAGGTTAGGTAATAATCAGCGCTTGAAAGAAAAATATGGAGAGGCACTCCCTTTGCTGCCCGAGGCAGCATTTTCAGATTTTGACCATTCTTTCACTTCAGTCCATTAACCTCAGCCATTGCCTCCAAGCTACCTGTTGTCAAAGATTATGGCCATTAATTGACTGCACCTGTATCTCAAGTTGATAACTGCTGAGTTGGATGAAAAATCATTCTGGGACCAAGGACCAGGGCTGACTTCACTTTTCCTCTGACCTTCCACAGCTGTCACGGTGATCAAAGAATGGGAAGGTTAGAATGTCATGTTCATTAACTTGAAAGCAAGCCATGGTGGTCAAAGGCAAATTATTAAAATCCCAGGGTTGCTCCTAAGTTCAAAACAGTCTTTTCCTTTGAGCAGCAGTGTAAAACTACTGGGTGACAAACCTATATTCCTTGTTATTTATCACACACATTGCTTGCTATTTATCCTAGACACAAACAGCAGTAAACTTGCATGCTACTTTAAAACACTATATTGCACAGCAAAGGCCTCTACAATTCTTTACAAAAAACAAAAACATAACTGTATCGCAAAAGATAAGATAATGTTAGATTTAGTCATTTTAAACAACTGTTGAGCAATTAATTACGTTTTACAACTTCAATGTCCTTATTTACTCAGGAATTACATCACATTTGACTGCAAATATCATACATGAAGATGGGATGGGATCCGTTTTACAAACTACTGAAATAGTAAAATTGTGCTGGATAGATTATCTTTGAAATACTTCCCATTGAAAAAATAACACATTCTGACCTAAAGAATAGATAAAAATTGTCACCAGTCCTCACATTTCCACATAATTTCACATTATGAGAAAACTTGGAACTACCTGTATTCTAGAGAGTGCAGATACTGGAATCTTGAGCGAAAAACAAACTGTTGGAGGAGCTCAAAGGGCAGACGATATTTTTTGGGTTGGGACCCTTCTGCAGTCTGAAGGGTCGCTACCAGAAATGTTATCTGTCCTTTTCCCTCCAAAGATGCTGCCTGGCTCTCTGAGCTTCTCTAGCAGTTTATCTTTTGTTCTTGTAAATACTCCATTTGGTTCCCTCAGCCAAGTTTTTGATACAAATTGAAAATGGGGACGCAAACGTTGACTCTCGCGATAACCAATAATAGAAACAAGGAACTGCAGATGCTGGTTCACAAAAGAAGACACAATGTGCTGGAGAAACTCAACAGATCAGGCAGCATCTCTGGAATATGGATGGGTGATGCTTTGGGTTGGGACCCTTCTTCAGTCCAATTGGTAACTGTTCACCAACCTGAGACCAATCCATTCATTCCTAATTGGACTATTTAATAGTGCCAGATTAATTTTAACAATTACATTACCAACCTAAGCTTTAGAAATTGCGATTGGTGCATTTTATCCGTCCTGTTTCAGAAAGTTAAAAAAATGCGAATTCATTTCACCCGAATATATATATTCCTTTATTCGTCCCACACCGGGGAAATTTACAGTGTTACAGCAGCAAAGTGGATAACAAGAGATCATTCATTATAAATAAAAAGTAAAGACAAGGATAAATTGTCATCAGTTTACTGTGTATTCCTTAACTGTTACTGTTGACTCATCTTCTGGGTGCAGTGCTGGTTGTGCAGTCTCACAGCAGCGGGAAGGAAGAACCTCCTATATCTCGCCTTCACACACTTGGGATGAATGAGTCTGTCACTGAAGGAGCTACTCAGTGCAGTGACAGTCGTTGTCCAGCAGCGATGTTAACTTTGCCATCATCCTCCTCTCTCCCACCGCCTGCACTGAGTCGAGGGGGCAACCCAGGACAGAGCTGGCCTTCCTGACCAGCTTGTCAAGTCTCTTCCCCTCCGCCGCTGAGATGCTGCTGCTCCAGCAGACCACTCCATAGAAAATTGCTGATGCCAGAGTTCTAACATAAAAAAGAAAGGACAGACACAAAAAGCTGGAGTATCTCATTGGGTCAGGCAGCATGTCTGGAGAAAAGGAATAGGTGACGTTTCGGGTCGAGACACTTGTGTCTGTCTTTGGTTTAAACCAGCATCTGCAGTTCCTTCCTGCACATAAAAACGAAAGGTTTCTTCATGACGTGACCAACATTTATTCCCCAACATCATTAAAATTGCGTGACTGGTTATTATCTCATTGATGTGTGTGGGGCCTTACTGTGTACAAATTGGCTACTGGTATTTATTTACAACAACAGAGAATACATTTCAAAAGTACTTCACTACCTCTGAAGCATTTAGAAAATCCCGAGGCAATGATTAGCAGGATGTAGATGCAAGCTCCTTCCTTCACATACATTCAAATGGAAATGAAGCAGGCAAAAGTTAAACTGACACTAAGTACAGATCTGTCTTCATTTGTTGCTATTGTGTTGTGAGTAGTTTCTCTCCCCTCCCTTCCCACCCCCAACACAAAACCCAAAGAAATAAAATTTGCCCACCAAGAGCTCCAGCACTATTTCAGGACAAGTCAAATGTTCTTCAATAATGCTCTGAAGAACTTTGAAGACATGTTCTTTCATTCCGTAATTGCATTTAATTACACCTAACAACATTCATCTTTACGAATTTACAGCAAATCTCCTTTGCACAGATTACTTGCGCATCTTGAAAGTTGGTAAAGTCTTTAAACACTCAGGAATTAATTAATCTTCAAATTTGCCCATGTAAACAAGAGCTTAAGTTACTCCATACACACAGCTGTGGAACAAATTCACAGTTTACCATGCATCTCAAATGATCTCAAAGCTTTAAATATGAACGATCTGCATTGTCACTTCTCATCAAGAACTTTCTATGGATGGCTGCCTCACTCCTTAATTGTTAAATGGCAGAGTTCTCATGCTCTCTCTTAAAACGGGACTGACTGTGATGTTCTTTCACTCCAGTATTCTAAACACATTTAAACTATATTGTGCACTTTGAAAATGATTAAGAAACTCTGTTCAAAATATGGCCACCACTTCAAAGTTGAGGTAGCAGTTCTGGCAAATGATTCCAATTTAAGTCAAATTTTGGACTGTTGCATCTCATGACAGAGATTATTATATTTTATGGTCCACACTCAAATTTTTAATTAGTTATTCATGTGTGCGTGTGTGGGAACAGTGGCTATCTTATAAGTGAGAGCTGTCAGCGACTGAATGGTCAGCCACATCTGCTCAGTTAATTAAAAGTAAAGCCAATAGCAATGTTGCACCATTGACACTTCACACTTGGCATGACAAGTCATGTTTTTTATTGATGTTTGATACATTGGGAACACATATTAATCTGTGCCTACCCGATGATTAATTAGATTGGTTGATTGATTCGTTCAGAAAAACATATTTATGTGGGGAAAAGAAATCAATTAACCCATGAAATGATTAAAAATGTTCATGCAGCGTTGATCAACATTTAAAAATAACCCACTAAAACTGCCAGCTACTGTTTACAGTGTTTATAAGCTCCGATACCCTTACAAAAGCTGACACCTCTGCAAATGACTGGAAATGGAAAGGTGCCATCATTTGGCATGGTATAATTTTCTATATGAACTGTGAAATGAATGCAACTTTAATCTTGATTTTAGTACCACTCAATACTCACACTACCACCTACATTTTGTTTTGCCTGTGGAGAATATGTTCAAGATACTATCGTGACTTACGGTCACAAATCAAATCTGCCTGGGATAAAATCTGCTTGAGCAATTATATGGCACAGGTTCATGTTGCATTCATGACATGTATAGCTATTAATGATTAAATATCTTAGCGTAAACCCATGAAGCAAGTTTTGCAGGAGCCATGTTGCATTCAGTATGAATAATTAAATAGAAGACACAAAGTGCTGGAGTAACTCAACAGGTCAGGCAGCATCTCTGAAGAACATGGATAGATGACATTTCTGGACAGGACCATTCTTCAGACTGAAGAGGTACGTTCTGACCCAAAATGTCACCTATTCGTATTCTCCAGAGATGCTGCCAAAACCGTTGAGTTACTCCAGCACTTTCTATACACTTTTGCAAACCAGCATTGCATTTCCTTGTTTCCACATCTTAATGATCACATTGTACAAACATGAGTGAGGCAAGTTTTGCAGGAACCGTGTATTAAAGATTAAATATCTCAGTATAAGCACACATAGACGAAATTTTGCGAGAACAGCAGCAAGGAGTGATTACAAACAATAAAAAGAGGCTTCAGCAATAACTGAAATGAAACCATTACCTTGAATCATTTCCTTGTTTATAACCCAAAAACTCCACTGATATAACTCATTCTAAGTGGTATTGGGGTTAATATTTGCCCTGCAGACAAGAGTGGATAACAGCAGTTCGGTCAAAACTGTGAGCCACATGCATGGTCTCTGTGCCAATGGTGTGTGGTCATTCTTTTGGAACTCATAGCCATAGTATATGAAAAGTATGGACTATATTTAATAGTCTCATTCTTCCTAAATTTCCCTCATAAGTCTCCGCAGCAAATATCCCTGTGTACCTGTAGTTCATTTATGCTTCATATTTCTCATGCTAAGCTCATAAATTAACCAAGAGGCAGATGGTGAAGCTTATTTGCAGTACACAGAGAGGTATTCTAAAAAAAAGACTGCTAAATATCAAGAAATGGCACATTTTTCTCAATGGAATAAAATGATAATTTGTGCACGTTGCCATTAGTAATTCTAGTTTTCTGGAGAATAACTAATGATTTACACTTGCTTAACCAACTTTATAAACATTAAGTATCAGAAATCCACTTCCTGACACACTTTGTTGAGGAGAACTCATAAACTTGAAAAGCTGTTCTCAGCACATTTCAGCAATACTACACCGGTGAAAGTTTTGGAAAGGAAGGAACAAGGAAACATTCAATCTCTTCCTCTGCAGGGAAACATTCAATCTCTCCCTTTGCAGAAGGTCACAGTTATTAGAAATAGAGTAAAGGACCATTTGGATGCTGTAACCTCAGAGACATACATTTAAATTCTCAGGTCAAGATTGACCAAACCTTTTACTAGGTTTTTAGATGTTATGGACATCATAAAATATTGATAGCTTGTGCTACTTTTCAGGAAGCTTGAAGGTGACATCTTGCTTTCGAAGCATGCAAATCCCACCTCTCTGAGATCTCTGAGATCACCTCTCATCCTCTCAGCCTCCAAAGATTAAAGTCCTGCCTGCCTAACCTCTTCCCATGGCTTAGGCCCTCAAGTCCTACCAACATCCTCGTAAATTTTCTCTGTATTCTTTCCAACTTAAAGTTGTACAGCCTACAAACAGACCACTTGGCCCAACTTCTTCATGCTGACCAAGATGCCCGATCTAAGCTCATCACATTTGCCCACATTAAATCTATGTCATCTGATACTTGATTCCCTCACTCTGGGTAAAAGACTATGCATCTACCCTATCTATTTCAAAGTCATTCCACAGAAAAATATAACATCCAAAAATTATACGAAACATCAAAACTGTACTAATTATACAAAACATCAAAACTGTACTAATATTTTCATATATTCACATTTTTTGCTGTTCTACAATGGACAGAATGCAGCTTGTATGTTGCAACATGCAAATGCAAAACAGAATTTGTATAATTATTTTTTCTGCGCTATATAGGGCACATGTGCAGGGCAGATTCCAGAGTTCTGTCAGAACAGAAAACTGTTCACAATTTTCAACAATGCATTTAACAATTTTTCTTCTTTTTAGGCAGTCCCTTAGGGTTGAAGATGACTCAACTCCAGAATCAAGAGCTCTGAGGTGGATGATGAACTCTCGGTGGGTTCAGTAGACTCTGCCTCGGGTGTGCATTTCGTCAGCCATCTTAGCTCAGGTACAACTGTTCCCCTGACGTAGAGGCGCGAGACTTTCAGTGCCTCCACTGCAACTCCTCCGTTCTTACTGGCGATGGACCAGACGTTCCCAAGAGTTGGGAAGATGCTACACTTTTTCAAGGGAGCTTTCAAAGATGAGAAAAGGTTAGAACAAATCAGGGCTGGCTTGCAACCCTGCGGTATGAAGGTTGATCTCTCTAATAGGCATTGGCTGAACTGAAGGTGGCAAGAAGTGGTCAAAGTTGAAGCTTTGGTATTAGACAGGGAAAAATACAAAATTTGAAAGTAAAAGGATTTTTGCAGCATAAAGTTTGCAATACTTTTCCCACAAAAATGTTGAATTATTGCATTGAAATATTTTGCACACCACCAGACTCGCGAACAGCTTCTTCACCTCTGTTATTAGGCTTCTAAACACTGTAAGCTAGAATAGTCAAATTCTCCTCTCCCTCATAGTGGCCATTGGACTTGCTTTCAGAACTGTTATGCTACAATGCTGAGAACTATATTCTGCACTCTGTATCTTTTCTTTTCATACTTGAGTTTGCCTTGATTGTATTTATGTGCAGTGTACTCTGATTTGACTAGAGAGTATACAAAAAAAAGTCTTTCACTGTACCACAATGCATGTGGTAATAATAAACCTGAACCGAAAGGGTTCCACAGTACAATTTTCTGAGACATAGCAAGAAACGACGATTTGGTATTCGTTAATGAAATCGAGCCAGCGGTGTAGGCTAAAGAACAATAGATGCAAATTTCACAACCACCTGCCCTACCACCTGCTTAATTCATAATAAACAGTTCCAGTTAAAATAACTGCATGTTCTTCATCCCCTGTGTCAAGGCACCAGCATTGAAACAATTGAGGGGAGAGCAGATTTTGTATGAAAAAACTGGCTCTGAAGCTCACTCGGGTCTCAATTTAGCCACAGGTTTTCACTGCCAACGAATCTACATTTTTGACTTGATGCCTAAAATTTCTCATCCAGCTGCTACCCACTCATTAATTCACAGCAACCTGCAATGTTCTACGAAAAAAAAAGTTTGGCAGCAATACTTTCTTCCTAATAAAATTACATATTTGTTAGATCCAATTACTCTGAGGCCAAATTAACCTTGAGGGCTAATACACGATGATGTTGGATAAATAAGCATCAAAGGAAAGCGAGGGCATCACCATTTAGGTGCGGTCCAAACTAATTATTTTGTTTTTGATTGCTACCCACCGAAAAATATGGTTTGGCCGTAATGCCTGATCACCAAAAATGTAGGCAACCCTCTAAAATTTTGGTTTGCAAACAAAATATGTCAGCGGAGAATCGCTGGCCAAGGTTTAAAGAAAGGCATGTATTAAAATTAAATGTTTACACCAGATGTTTTTGTCCCAAGGTCTAGTCCGCACTTGAGATGTGAAATCCAATTGAAAAGGGAGTCGTTATGCTTTTGTTGGTTTTGCTGCCAACAGAATCAATAATACTTCCAGCAAGAATCCATTGGATTAGCATTGGAAAGACATTTGGCCAGTCTCGGTCAATAGCATGGAGTTATAGGTCCTCATTGGTACTGCAAGCCTATACTTACCCACTGTGTTTTGACACTCATCCACAATATTGCCACAGCATTACCAACACCACATTCGGCCAAGACGTCAGCTTAATGCCATGTTCCTGAGCCAATTAAAGAACTGACAATCAATATGACCTTGCAATTCATCCATAAATACCTATCAAGTGCAACTAACCACGCGATTTTCAGAAAGCATTTTATTTATCATAAAATCAAGCCATAGAAAAAGACATTGAGCTTTTTTCCAAAAGACAAATTAAACTTTCATTTGGCTCAATACCTCCATTCGCTGGTGCTGTGAAATTCTATGAAGTGTATAGTTAGGTTATCCAGACACACAATTATTCATTACTGGACGGCCCGTGGAGCCGTTGGGTTCCCGTTGTGACGAAAGATGAGTCTCTTCATTCTATCTGAGTGTGCCGCCTCCGGGCCCGGCAACCCTCCCCCAACTGCTCACGTGCAGATACCGGGCCTGGCAACCCTCCCCCAACTGCTCACGTGCAGATACCGGGCCTGGCAACTTATCAACATGGCTCTCAATGGCTCCCATTCACCAGCAGTGAATCCCCTTGTAGAGGTAAATTACCCTCCCCCCGAGAGTAGCAAAACAAACCAAAGATTTAACTCAAAACGCCCAAGGGAAAAAAAAAAGATAATCTTTGAGATACTTCTCAAACCACTGATCAAAATCAAAAGTATGTCTTGGGTGGTAATTTTGATTACAAAGTACATTTGCTTACATTTTAAATCTTCAATAACTCTTCTGTGCAAGAATGAAAGAAAAAATATTAACTGCTTTCATATTAACAATCCTTCAAGCAGGCATCTTTCACGGAAGAGCCAAGATTATCTTGCCCGTGCAGTTTCTGTTTTGAACCATGACTGATGATAAAGTCACCAATGAACGTGAAATTTAAATAGTGTTGGTATGTATAAGTGACTACAAACCTAGGGGATAACCTCTTTACCCACAGTGGAACTTCTTCATATTATAAAAGTTTATATTGCAATTGCTTGAGCAGGCATTATCAAACTGTTCATATATTAACAATATCAGCCTGTCTATTTATTTTGGACTGTTCTTTTTGGGAGGATATGGAGAAAGAAAACAGAATGTGATGGAGTAATGGAGCCATAAAGTCATAGTCATACAGCATGGAAACAGGCCCTTTGGCTAAACTTGTTTATGCTGACCAATACGCCCCATCTACACTAGTCCTACCTGCCCATATTTGGCCCATATCTCTCTAAACCTTTCCTATCTATATACCTATCCAAATGTCTTTCAAATGCTGTTCTACTACCTCCAATTACCCATTACCCTCTGTGCGAGAAAGATTCCTAAGTTCCTATTAAATCTTTCCCCACTCACAATCCCATGCCCCCTGATTCTTGATTCCCCAACTCTGGGTAAAAGACTGTGCATTTATTCTATTTATACCCCTCCGTGTTCTTATACACCTCTAGAGGATCATCCCCCATCCTCCTGCACTCCAAGAAATAAAGTCCTAGCCTGACTGACTGGATACACGACATCTGAACAAGACAAATTAGCTTATCATTGCATTACAAAGAAATGCAGAAATATGAAAGTTATGTAGAGCAAATCCATAACTGAGTATCAGTGAAAATTGTTTCATTTTCACTTTGATACATTTATTAACCCTGGGAGTTCCAACATTGATCATTAGGTCTATGGTTATACTGTCGTCCAAAAATGAACTTCAATGTTAACCCCACTTCATAGCTTTCTGTCCATAACTTTGCAGTGACCCTCTCGGAATGGTCATCCGCCTACTATTGAAGCGACTGTGGCGAAGGATTTTGCACTGATCACCCTTACAGGCACAACTGGTAAAGCTGCTGTCTCACAGCGCCAGAGATCCAGGTTCAATCCCAACCTCAAGTGCTGTCTGTGTTTACACGTTCTGCTTGTGACTAAGTAGGTTTTCTATGGATGCTCATCCCAAAGACATGCAGGATATGTAGGTTAATCGGCAGTTGTAAATTGGTCCTGGTGGGTAAAGAGCGGATGAGAAAGTGGGATAACATAGAACTAGTGTCAACGGGTGATTGATGGTTGGTGTGGACTCGGTGGGACAAGGGGTCTGTTTCCATGCTGTATCTTTTGATCAAATGACAAAAGAAATAAATTGAGGAAATTGCTCCAAGCTGTGCAGGCAGAATCTATTAAGAATTATTTGTTCTGCCAATCAAGTATAGTCCACTAAGAAACATTGAATTGTTACGGCTGGGGATTGGTGCTGAGGTTAGACAATCAGCCATGATCTTGATGAATAAATGAGAAGACTGAAAAGACCAAATAGCTTTGTTTGTGTTTCAAATCTCATGGTCTTATATCCTGTGCTCTCCTAGCTCCCTAGTTACTTGCTCCCCTTTCTGATGTGGAAGAGACAGAATGTGTTGGAAGGCCAGGATGAGGAAGAGATGAGAAAAAACGTTGTGGAAACATCAACTACAACATAGTTCGCAATGAATTGAATAGTCTGTACCACCGGGAGAAACCTAGATGTTTTTCCACTATACTACCACAGTTCTACAGTCAAAAGTCAAGTTAAAATTGCTTAATTGCTATATGCACTGGGATTGGAATAATGAAATTCTTACTTGCTGCAGCTTTACAGGCATATCAAATGCAACAACACGACAAATAAATAAACATCGAACAAAACAAATCAATAAATTATCAGTTATCCTAGATAACTAGAGAGTGATAGTACAAACCAAAGTAGATAGTGCTACCTTAAAGTCCATAGTTTGGCTTTGAGAACGTTATGGTTAGGGTTATTATGGTAGTTCAAGAGCCTGATGGTTGATGGGAAGTGCCATAGTTTTAATTTTTCTCTGAAGTTTTCTATTACCTTAAAAATACAGTAGTATTGACAAAAAGATATATGTTAACTCCAATTAAAGCTTTATTAATCAATTTAAAAGTATGAATAAGCACCCCTTCTTCAAATAAAATATTCATTGAGAATTTTCAGATAAGTACATTAATGATTTTCAAACATTAAAGGGCAATTTGCAGGATGAGTGTGGACATTTTTGAGAAGCTATTCAAGTCAGCTGCAATTTGCAAACAGATCAGCTCTCCCATAACCCCCCCCCCCCCCCCCCCCCCATTGCCTTTGTTAACAAGAAATGAATGCCCTCAAGAGGAGAAATTACAGAAAGTGGGGAAATAGTTTGAGATTTGCAGCTGCAAAGCTATCTGATACAGACGTAAAGCAAACATTTTATACAAGACATTCCTAATGACACCACAAATGAATCCAATTACTTACAAAATTCCTTAAATTTCTTTAAATACTCCAGTTTTCAAAAAACAAAATTACAATTCTAAATCTCAAGAGGAAAAATGCCTGCCAAAAAAGCATCTTATCACTAAACAGTCGTAAAATGCAATAACGTTGGTCAAGATCAAAGGCAGAGAAAGTTCTGAAATACTTGGAAATAAGATAGGAGCAAAGTTTGAGGAACTGCAATGCACATAATATTCCATTTAGTTCTCAATCTTAGACGTTTTGTGATGTAAACAAAATGCCAAAACTCAAGGTCATTCAACATGTGTGGTCAGTAATATGTAAAATTATTTTTTTGTTATTGAAATAGCTCAGCAAGCAAAACTCCTGTGTGCAAAATTTTCCTGGGTATTTGGCCGTTCCCAAGGTCAAAAAATTGGAGACAAATATATATATATACTTTATTTCTAGTTGCCACCCATGACTTGGACAATAGCCAAAACCCATAGACACCTGAAATGACAATAATAAATGAATACCACTACCCAGTTTTATTTGGAGACACGAAGAACTGCAGATGCTAGAATCTTGCAGAGAATACAAGCTGCTGGAGTAATTCAGCGGGTCAGGCACCAACTCAGGAAGGCATCCATAGGTAACCTTTCAGGTTTGGGACTCTTCTTCAGACTTAAGAAGGGTTCCAACCCAAAACATCACCTATCTATGTCCTCCAGAGACCCGTCTGACCCATTGAATTACTCCCGCACTTTGTATTTTACCCAGTTTTAGCTACTGCTTCTTGGTGGTCTCAGCTGGAATGGCCTCCAGCCATGTTTCTTCATACAAGTCAATTCAAGTGACTACAATCATCTGCTATTTAACTAATTTAATCTACAAGCCTCTTCCTGTTTTTTAAAAAAAAACTTGAGGCAGGACATTTTAGGAAAGCAGCAACTAGAATTAAAAATGTCATAACGACATCTTTCTCCACTCATGCTGCCCATTTCCTTATCCTGTCCCGATACCCTCACCTTCTGACAACAATTTACCGCATTGCCTACTGCCTTCTGTCCCAATCCATTATCTCTCTCTCTGTTTCTCAAATTATCTTGTATTACTCAAGATTACAGCATCAGAATCTTTTGTGGCCCCATCTTATCTTTCTTGCTGCTTTAACTATTTTAACCAATTTCTTCTCTTCTTCTTATGTCCAGCCCCTAAAGACAATTTATTGCGTTAACCCATTAATTGACTCAATACAAAAGCTCAAGTTGGCTTCAGTAAGATCCCAAGCCTTGCAGACGTTGGACTGGTGCAGATCAAATAGTGCACCAGTCTCCCTCTCATCCAATCAAAGTATTAATGCACAGCCCATTTTCACCATTTTCCTCTTGACTAGCTGATGTATACTGACAGTTTTGGGGGCATTCCAGGGGTTCTATTTCTTCTCCTCTCCCGTGTAAAGCTGCTCAGTTATCTAAATGCCCATGATGACCCCTGTGTCACAGCCTGCAAGTTGAGCCTGCCACAAATCCTATGGGGTGGTCACAGGGTTATTGTTGACCACCTGCGTTGCCATGAGAAAATCTCTGCACAATTTCAGGATCAACACAATCACCAAGTTAACCTCCCACACCTAAAACCACCCCTTGTTTTATTATCTCCTTCCCACCGTACCATTTCCCATCAATATTCTCTAAGCACTTGTGGAAGTGGATTAAATTACAAGCCTCAGGGACAAATTGCTGTATGAAATGTACAGCAATCTACATATTTTTTAAATTCAGCCATTTATTCAAGTTCAAAGCCATTAATCTTATTCCACTTGAAATAAAAGGTATTTTTCCATGTTATAGATGGATGATGTAGCTTTTATAATGGTGATATATATAATGAAATAATTACTACATTTATTTGGTGTGGTTCCAAAGGCACATGTTGCAGAAGTTTACACTATTCCTTTGATAGGAATACATTTAACTTCTCAGTTTAAAGTTCTACTATATCAGTTATTGATTCACCCTTCGTGGAACAAGTTCACAATGAAACTAACACCAGATGTTTCAATATTCATTTACTTATTAACAAGAAAAGGCATCTAAGGAAACGGTGCACTACTCTTGTTATTGACAATAATTGATTTTTTTTCCTGTATAATTTTCAATCCATCCCCAAAGTTTTATCAAGATAACAGAAGTTGGTAAGGAGAAATTAGGTGATAAGAAACTTCCACTTTCTCATCCATTGCCTACAAACTCAAACAATTACCAAGGCTAATTAACCTACAAACCCGCACATCTTTGGGATATGGGAGGAAACCGACGTAGTCACAGAAAGTGTAAACACCACACTGAAAGCACCCAAAGTCTCTTCAGCTCTACACCTGAGTTGCTGTAACACCCAAGAATAATAAAAGATACGGAAGCTTTAAAATCTGCAGAGGAAGGGCCTCAAAAATTAAAAGGCAGTATGTTAAAAATTACCAATTCTATTCTCCTGTGATCTCACAACTTTTATATTTCAAGATTATGGCATAAAACCAAGTTCATGGAATTTTGATATTCTTCTCTATCCCACTTCCAGTGCACATGCCTTTCCTATGTCTTCATGACTAGATGTCACAGATCCGTAGACTCCCTCTGAATTGTATTCTACTGCTGAGTAAAAACACCAGCTCTCTTGCAAGCTAATGTTTGGCTGCTGCTGCTTAGAATGAAAAGTTAAAGATTAAACCTCCTGTCTAGCACCTGCCTGATATGAGTAGAGCGTTGCCAAAGGGAGTCTTCTATTTGATGTTAGTTTGAATTAAATCAGGGCTTTACACAATTAGTTGCTTTCATTACAGAAATAACAAGTCATCCTCTGCTGATATGATAAAGAAGCAATCATAATGCCCGTGTGGGATGGCACAGTGGCACACAAGTACGGCCGCACCAACGCCTTGTAGAACTGTAACGTACCATAAGCAGGAACTACCAGCCAGTTGCCATTACCCATATTACTTGGAAAATATTAGAAACCATGATTAAAGTTATAGAAGGGCACTTCAAAAAATTCAAGTTATTCAGGCAAAGTCAACGTGGGTTTGTGAAAGAAAAATCATGTTGGCCAGCTTACTCGAATATGAAGTTTTGGACAAAAGAGAACTGATGGATTTGATTTCCAAAAGGTATTTGAAAAGATGTTGCATTCAAGGTTATAGTGGATCGAGGTAACATTTTAATATGGATAAAAGATTGGATGGTTAACGGGAAACTAAGGACAAGCATAATATATTTTTTCTCTGTTTGCCAAGATGCATCGTGATATGTCACAGGGATTAGTACCAGGGACTCAACTTCTTACAATTTCTTACAGCTCTTTTCCTCAAAGGCTGTGAAAGCAGAACCATTGACTATTTTTAAGGAAAAGGTGGACAGACATGAGAAGGAGGCAAAAGGTTACCATGGGTAGACGGTTATGTGGAGCAGATCTTACAATCAGGTTAACGATTCTTATTAAATGAGGGAGCAGGCTTGAGGAACCATGCGGCTAAGACTCCTAAACTGCATGCTTTAAAGGCCATTTGGCCCATTATGTCTGTGCCAGCTTCTTGAAAGAGTTCTTGAATAAATTCCATCCTTTTCTTAAAACAATTCCCTTTCATATTCTTAATCTAATCACCTGTAGAAAATTACTACAGACTCTTGTGTAAATCCAGATACAAACAAATTTCATCTCTCCTCTAGATTTTGCCAGTTACACTAAATTCCTGTCCTGTGGTTAGTTAGGTTTATTATTTTCACGTGCATCGAGGTACAGTGAAAAGTTTTGTTTTGCATGCTATCTAATCAAATCAGATACTCTATATAAGTAGAATCAATCCAAACACAGTACCATAGGTAGAACGAAGGGAAGGATGCAGAATGTAGAATATAGTTCTCAGCATTATAACACAATAGTTCCAGAGACCTATGTCCGCAATGGAGCAGAGGAAAATTGGATTGTACCTTAGCTTATGAAAGGACTATTGAGATACCTGACAACAGAGTCTGGCGGTGGGCACTTTAAAGCTTCTGCATCTTCTGCCTGATGGGAGTGGGGAGACGAAGGAATAGGTCAAAGTGCCATGCATAGGTTTGCATTGTATGCTCTCCAATCAAATCAGATAATACTTCATTGTTTACAAACCTGTGGTGCTGTTGCTGCAAGTAAGAATTTCATTGTTCTGATTCGAGACATGGGATAATAAAACATTCTCCACACTTTTGACTCTCTCTATATGTACAATTCAGCCAAACTCAAGTACAACTGTGAAGCAAAGGGAATGATACAGAGTGCAGAAAGCGATCTTCCTTACAGTGGACACAATATATTTAATGATTCTTTCACGTTGCAAACGTTAGGACAATGTCATCATTGTCATCTCAAATTGCACAAATAACCTTTTTGAGACCCCATTGGCACTTTTTAAACTAACAAAAGGTACTGCACCTTAACCTATAAAGGTTATAAATCAGATGAGCAAGTGAAAAAAAATTGTAATCTTAAGCTTCTATGGAGCATGTGATCATATTTCTTCTGCAGTACACCATACTCTGGAGATTAAGTGAAAGCAATACACACAGATAGTGCTGTTTAACTGTGCAATTGTTGGAGTTGACTTTAATAAAGAAACAGCAGTAGGCCCAATGATTGTCACAACAGCTGTGTGCATGGCGATATACGAGGACAACCCAGGAGACATTATCCAACTTTCGGATGACACCAGGTCATCTGGCCTTGCTCCTTGCTGGGGATAGTGCCACAAAACCCCCTGACCTCTACAGTATGACAATGAATCATTTTGCTTCCCTCTTCCCCTCGGGTTCAAATCACTTTTACAAAGCTGTTATTTTCAGACAAGTAACCAAACCTGAAGCAAATAAATTGAAAAGAAAACAAGCATTGAAATAACAATGATATGCCGCAAACCATTACAATTTGTTAAAGCAATATCTCGTTCCTAAAAGGCTACCGTATCCGGCAATGGCCTATAAATCGCCTGGGCAGAAATATTAACCTCCAAGACACCCACCTCTATTTGTTACTCTTGATGGATGAGAAGTCTTCCCAGCTTATCTTCCAAGTCAAAATACAGAGGCTTGACCCAGAACAGTATAAATCCTACTTTTTAGTCCAAGAGTAATGAGCTTGCACCTGTTTGGTCTAAATGATCATGAGGTTCACGCATTTTTGTTTGCATGGGTGGCTTCCAGTGTTTTTATTTCAAATTCCAGAAAAAGTTGCAAATACATTATGCTACCCAAAAAGGGATTCCGTTGAAGCTCTACAAGATTAACTTTCATAGAACATAGAACAGTACAGCACAGGAACGGGCCCTTCTGCCCACAATGTTCGTGCCTAACATGATGCCAACTTAAACTGATCTCACCTGCCTATACATATCACCCTATTCCTTGCGCATTCACATGCTTATCTAAAAGCCTCTTAAATGCTCCTATCGTATCTGCCTCCACCACCACCCCAGGCAATGCATTCCAGGCCCCCACCACCCTCTATGCAAAAAAATGCCCACACATCTCCATTAGACTTTCCCCCTCTCACCTTATAGCTATGCCCTCCAGTGATGGACATTTCCATCCTGTGAAAAATAAACTGAGGGGAATTCTGGCATTTAATATTATCTGATTGAAGTGTATAAAATGATGAGTGGCATAAATAGGATAGACAGTCAGAACCTTTTTCCCAGGGTGGAAATGTCAAAGACAAGATGGCATTGATTTAAGGTGAGTGAGACAAAGTTTAAAGGAGATATGCGGGCAAGTTTTTAAGTTTAGGCAGAGAGTGGTGGGTGCCTGGAATGTGTTGCCATGAGTGGTGATAGAGGCAGGTATGATAGTCGTGTTTAAGAGGTTTTTAGATGCATGGAATGCATGGAATGAAGGGATATGGGTCATTTGCAGGCAGAGGAGATTGAGTTATCTGGCATCATGTTCGCTGCGGACATTGTGGGCTAAAGGGCCTGTTCCTGTGCTGTACTGTTATCCATCTATATTCTATATATATATGTATTACTAAAACTCATCTTGTTTGTTTGATCCTTCCTTATTTTTGTGCCCCCTTCACATGATAGTGCGACAATTTTAGGACCGCCTTACTCATCATTGTCCTGGGGTCACCTTAATGCAAGTTTTTTAAGTTACAGACATTTTAAAGTTAAAGAATCATCTTTTCCAAGCCCCTGGCCGTCAGACGCGTTTGACGTCACAGTTGGACCCGCCTGAGTGACGGGAGTTGAGTCCAATGAGGGAGGGGAGGGGCCCACAATGACAGCCGGGGGCGGGACCCACCAGTGACGGGAGTGGCGGCCAATGAGGAGGGGGGATTCCGGGCCGACAAGCTCCTCCTAACTCACCCACTCCATCCCCCCTGAATGCCCCTCCTCTCCTCCCCTCCCCCCCACTCACCCTCTCCATCCCCCGTGAATGCCCCTCCCCCCTTCCCCCCCACTCCATCCCCTCTGAACCTCCTTCCTCCCCTCCCACTCACCCACTCCATCCCCCTCCTCCCCCTCACCCACTCCATCCCCCCTCAACCCCCCCTCCCTCACCCACTCCCCGCTCCCCCCTCGCCAGGAGGATGAGCTGCGTTTTCGATGTCAGACCGCATGTGCACAGTTGGGGTGCTACGATATTTCAACTTTGCGATGGTGCAAACGGCAGCGACCCGTAGCAAGCTTCCGGACACATGAGGGGGGATTGAGTGGGTGAGGGGAGTGGAGGGTGGGGGAGGGGGGAGATAAGAGGGGTAGAGGGGGGATGGAGTTGGGTGAGTGGGTGAGGGAGGGGGGTGCGGAGAGGGGGGATAAAGGGGGTTGAGGGAGGATGGAGTAGGTGAGTGGGGAGGTGAGGAGAGGGGTTAAGGGGGGATGGAGTGGGTGAGTGGTGGGGAAGGGGAGGAGGGAGGTTCAGGAGGAAGAGAGTGGGTGAGTGGGGATAAGGGGGGATCAGGGGGAATGGAATGGGTGAATGGGGGGAAGGGGGAGATAAGAGTGGTTGAGGGGGGATGGTGTGGTTGAGTGGGGGGAGGAGGGGAAGGGGGGAGTGGGGAAAGGGAGGGTGCTAGACCAATGCAGAAGAGGTTTGGGGGGTTGAGGGGGGATGGAGTGGGTGAGTGCGTGAGGGGGAGAGGAGGAGGGGGGTTGAGGGATGATTGATTTCGTGAGTGGGGGGGAGGGGAGGATAAGGGGGGTTCAGGGGGGATCGAGTGGGTGAGTGGGGGGGAGGGGAGGAAGGGGGGATATGGGGGATTGAGGGGGGATGGAGTGGGTGAGTGGGGGGATGGAGGAGAGGGTGCTGGACCAATGCAGGAGAGGTTTGGGGCCAATGAGGGGGAGGGGGATGCTGAGCCCACGAGCTGCCGCTAACTTTTATATATGCACATATGCACTCCCCCCCCAACCCCGCCGGGAGAACCGGCACCCGTCCCGGCGTGCCTCACGCCTGACCTTCCTCCCGTAGTGCAGCGGGGTGGCAGAGGGTCCAACGAGATGGCCGTCGCCGCCGTGCTGCAGGAGAGGCTTCGGGTCCTTGGCTGGTTCTGGTCCTTCTCCCCTTCCCTGTACCCCCCTCGCCTGCCCACAGCCCCGGGGGACACTCCCCGCCCGGCAACGGACTTCGTCAGTTGGAGAGGGTTGCCGGGCCTGCAGGATCGTCAGTTGGGGGACGGTTGCCCCAGGAGAGGCCCGCAGGAGAGGTTTCCACCCCAGTCTAGTATGTTTACTATTTGATATTTCCTTTGGAGGCAATAGAGCAGAATCTGAGTTCTTTTCAGAACAACATTTCTAGCAAAACAGATGACAGTTTAGGAGTTTTCAATAGCTATTATTTGTTCAGATGTATCAGAAAAGTCATTTCGTACCCAGCTCGTACAGTCACTTGTAGGATCTGTACTGTTATTGAGACACAAGGTACTGCAGTTTCTGGAATCTTGAGTAAATTGGGGGAAATCAGTGGGTCAGGCAGCGTCTGTGGACAAAATGGACATGCCACATTTTGGGTCAGATCCGAAGAAGGGTCCCAACCCAAATCCATGCCTGTCCATTTCCTCCACAGATGCTGCATGACCTGCTCAGTTCCTCCAGCACTGTGTTCTGTTCTATTATCTGTTAGTTGCCTCCTCTATCTTGGTAACAAAGCAATTACTCATTGACGACACAAATAAGCTTGTTTTAAACTTACGACATGTCTGCCAGTGGTAGAAAGAAACACAAGAGTACAAGAAGGAAACACAATAGGAAAGGAAAATAAATGAAGAATATCAAAAATTAGTATTAGATTTTTAAACCATTCCTCCAAAATCTTTAGAAGTTTCACTATCAGTAAAATTACTTAGGATGTTGACTAACGTAATATGGATGTGGACACAAGGAACACATTCACTTATATCATCCTCTAATGGAAAATGGATATCAAACTCCTTTGATCACCATGGAACATTTTTATGAAGATAAAATGGGTTGAACATTTGACAAATATTAGTCAAGACATTTCTGTTTTAACAATCTTTTAAAAGATTAAAAGAGACAAACTTCAGTGTGAATAACGCTCCCCTTTATAGTTAATGGACCATAATCATAATCAGTAATAAAGATAAAATAATGATTACACAAAAAATAGTGGATTTTCATGTCAGGTTATTCAGTATTAATATTACTTGTACAAATAAGCTTTGCATTCTTTTTTGTCAACATTCCCAAACACATTTCTGTTGTGAATGAAAGATACTGTTATATTGTCACAAAAAACCCCACATTGTGCTGGAGTAACTCAGCAGGCCCGGTAGCATCCCAGGAGGACATGGATAGGTGACATTTGGGGCATGAGCCTTCTCAGACTGATTGAAGGAAGGGGTGGGTGGGGGGGGAAAAGAAACCTGGAAGTGAGGTGGGGCAGGACAAAGGCTGGCAGCTGATGTGGATAGAGGTGAGGGGAATTTTGACAAGCATGTGATTGGACATAGGCCAGAGATGAAAAGACAGGAGGTGTGAGACAAAAAGGATTGAAGAGTTGCAAATTGTGACGCTAGAGGAATTAATGTTGGTGGAAGGGCAGGGAGAGGGGAGAGATGGATGCGAATCCAGTTAGATCACAGGGATGCTGCCTGATCAGCTGTTACTCCTGCACTTGTTTTTTTTAAACCATTATTTTCTCAGTTCCGTGTGACTCGATTATTCTGGTATTGTACTTCAATATGCTTTTGCACTACAATCTTGCAATATTTTGATGCTTGGCGCTCATTGTTGCATTTCTTATTATATTTGTTATCACCGTGTATATAATGGTTCATCTGTGAGCTTCGTATGAACACAAATTTCATTGCATCCCGGTGTATATGAAAATAAACTCATCTGATCAGGCAGTTGTAACTAGCTGTGGGGAAGGGCAGAGGAGGTGGTGGGAGAGACTGGTGCAGGAACTCTGGCAGTTCATAATGTGTTGGTTGAGAGGACATTTGCTCATGATACAAAGTTGGAGGGCAAAATGAGTTGTGAGGAATTTTAGAGAGAATACTGACAATCCAAGAGAATGAGTGAGGACAAACAGCAAATAAGGACACTACACAGTGGCACAGTTGGTGCCTTACAGCGCCAGAGACCCAGGTTCGATCCTGACCTTGGGGGTTGTCTGGATAGAGTTTCCTCCGGGTGCTCAGGTTTCCTCCCACACCAAAGACATACAGGATTGTAGGTTGACTGGCCTCTGTAAAATTGTCCCTGGTGTGTAGGATAGAACTAGTGCCTGGGTGATGGTTGGTCGGCTCAGACTCGGTGAGCCAAAGGGCCTGTTTCCACGCCTTATCTCTAAAACTGAAAAATATTCAAAAGGGTCTGGATGTTCTTGCATGCAAATAACTTAAAGTCAACCTGCAATTAGAAAGGAAAATGGTACACTGGCTTTCACTGCAATTGGATTTGATCAGAAGAGTGACGATGTTTTGCTGTAATTATATAGAGCCCTTGTGAGACCACAGCTGGAATATCATATACAGGCCTTGTCTCCCACACCAAGCAAGCTTGTACTTATAATAGAGGGAGTGCAACAAAAGTTTACCAGATTGATTCTTGCGAAGAGAAGAGATTGTTTTTTGAGGCAAGTTTAAGAAGACAGGATCCATACTTTCTTCAGTTTTGACGAATAAGGGGTGAACTCATTGAGATATACTAAATTCGGATGGGGCATAACATCGTACTGCAAATTGCGACTTTTCCCCTGATGAAGGAAATGATACCCTACAATGTTAACTATATTCTACACTCTGTATCTTGCCCTTTGCTCTATTGTACTTGAGTTGGACGAATATATTTCTATATCATACTAGACGACCCGTGGACCCATTGGGTTCCCGTTGTTACTAAAGGATCTTTAGTAACTTGTCAGTTTCTTTGTTGAACTAAAGTAAGGCGCATGTTGCAATCAAAAGCGCTTGAACAATTGGTTGGGCAGAAAGCAGCCAAAACGGTACACGATAGCGCAACAATTTGAACAAAACACGATCCGTGGACCCATTGGGTTCCCGTTGTGACAACGGTTGATTAAAAAAAATAGACACACAATTTTAATATTATTGAGTTGTCAAACATTAACTTGAAGAAAATTTGAGCATTTACCTCAGGAGTCATCGTTCAATGAAGCATACGTTTAATGTCAACATTGAACACCGAAGTATTAGATCAAAATGGCGATGTTTATTTTATGAGGCATGTGTCTGAAATACAGCCAAAACGGTACACGATAGCGCAAAGATTTGAACGAAACTTGATAATGCGCACCGCAGGCGAATGGTGCACAAGGGGCACTTGGCGAGCTGGTGCTCAGAGAACAACCTGTCCCTAAACACTACTAAGACCAAGGAGCTAATTATCAACCTCAGAAGGTCACAGTATGAGGAATACGCTTCAGTCCTCATCAACGGGGACGACGTGGTGAGAGGGTCCAGCTTCAGGTTTCTGGACACACACATTTCACAGGACCTCACATGGTCCACCATGCTTGTCAAAAAGGCACAGCAACGGCTGTTCTCCCTGAGAACACTAAAAAAGGTCGGTCTGCCACAACAGCTTCTGATGACCTTCTACCGCTGCACCACAGAGAGTATACTGAAATACGGCATCTATGTGTGGTATCTCAGCTGCACGGCAGCGGACAGGAAAGCTCTTCAGCGGGTCGTCTGCAGAGCGCAAAGGATCATTGGGACACAGCTGCCAGCCCTGGAGGACATCTACAACGCACGCTGCCTCAGGAAAGCCACCAGCATCTACAAAGACTCCACACACCCATGCCACCGTCTGTTTGAACTACTTCCATCTGGCAGACGGTAAAAGGCCTTCTACGCCCGCACCTCCAGACTAAGGAACAGCTTCATCCCTAGAGCTATAGCTGCTCTGAATCGGTCCTGCTGAGAGCCCGCCATGATCTGTCTCTGCCCCCAGGGTCATCTGGCACAACTGACCACCTGCATGAACCTTTTTTTGCACTTTACCTTGTTCCCCCTTTTTCTTTTTCCTTCCCCCCCCTTCTTGCTGTTTACATGTTCGCCGCGATTTATTTAAATAATTATTTATTTACATATTTGATTTGATTGCATCGATATGGAAGCGACAATCAAAATCTCGTTGTACTTCTACAATGACAATAAAGGATATTGTATTGTATGTATTGTAAAATTGTTGCGCTATCGTGTACCATTTTGGCTGTATTTTGGGAACATACATATATATATACAAGATAAGATTTTTAGTAATATGCTAGACAAATTGAGCCCATTCCTCATACAGGGGCAGGGAAGGGGAGAGGGTGTGACTGGGGAGGCCATTCTCTCCTCCCCCACCCCCACTCTAACTCTCCCCCACCTCCCCTTTCCCCACGACCCCCCTTTTCCCCACTCTCTCCTCCCCCCACCCCCCCATTCTCTCCTCCCCCACCGCCACTGTCACTCCCCCACCCCCCCTTTTTCCGCCACCCCCCTTTCCCCCACTCTCTCCTCCCCCCCATTCTCTCCTCCCCCAGCCCCACTCTCTCTCCCCCACCCCTCCTTTCCCCACCACCCCCTTTCCCCCACTCTCTCTTCCCCCCACCACCAACCCCCCACCCCTGCTGTCCCCCTCCCCAGTCCCACTCTCCCACCCCCACTCTCTCCTCCTCCCACCCTCCCCGTCCCCCCCACTGTTACTCTCCCGGATCGGCGGACTACTGGAGACGGGCAGTGCGGCGGCGGCTGTGGCCTAGCCGAGCTGGGATTACTCGCGGCGGTTGTGGGGGAGAGGGGAGAGGGGAGAGAGAAGCGAGGGGAGAGAGGAGAGAAGCGAGGGGAGAGAGGAGAGGGGAGCCCCTGATTGCGGGCAGATGGCTCCGCTAATGGCGTCCATCTTGTTTGTGTGAGTGAAGAGAGAGTCCGTGCGTGCCGTATGGTGATGGTGAGTAAGGTGGGCCTAGAATTGTTGCGCTATCGTGTACCGTTTTGGCTGTAGTTCAGGAACAAACAAACAAACAAACGAGAGTTTTAGTATATAGATATCTGATCTGTTTGTTTGGGATGCAAATCACAGGTTTTTGCTGCACCTCGATACACGTGACAATAATAAATTTAGACCTAAACCTAAAGTGAGATAAGATAGAACTAGTGCGAATGAGTGATCACTGGTCGATTATCAAGCTTCTGACTTATCCTTCCTTCAGTCGAGGTACTGTTTGATTAGCCTTCACCCCAGCGCAGACATTGGACTTTGTCTCTGGAACTGATGCACTACAACGCTGAGAACTATATTCTGCACTCTGTACCTTCCCCTTTGCTCTACCTATTGAACGAGTTTAACATGATTGTATTTAGGTATGGAATTATCTGATCTGATTGGATAGCATGCAAAAAGAAAAGTTTTTTACTGTACCTTGGTACATGTCACAATTATAAACCTACACCTAGGGTTTGGAGAACCATAGGTCAGTTGTCGAGCAAGGGGTCAGACATTTAAGAATGCAGTGGGAAGCTCTTTCTTCACCCAAAGGGCAGTGAATCTTTGCAACTCTCTACCTACGAGGGTTAGGGCTTGTGGAGTGTCCTTCATTGAGTTTATTCAGTTTGGTTATTAACTTAATCAAATGACTCTGCACTAATGCAATGAAAGCACAAAGTCAGCCGCAATCTGCCTGAAAAGTAGAGAGGGCGTGAGATGGGCTGCAGTCCTGGGTACCCCATTACGAGAAGAATGCAGAGAATTTGGATAGTTTGCAGAAGAGGTTTACCAGAATGATGGCACATGGAACTGCAGGTGCTTATTAACCAAAAAGGACACACAAAGTGCTGGAATAACTCAGCGAGTCCAGGCACCATCTCTGGAGAACGTCTGAAGAAGAGTCCTGACCTGAAACATCACCTAACCACGTTCTCCAGAGACGCTGGCTGGCCCGTTTGAGTTACTCCAGCACTACGAGTCTTTTTTTTAAACCATAATTTTGCCTCTATGCCTTTCAGATTAAGGAGAAATTAGATAAACTTGATTTTCGGAGGTTGAGGAGACTTAATAGAAGAATATTAAATTATGAGAGGCAAAGATAGACAGTCAAAACCTTATTCCCAGGGTGGAAATGTCAAAGACTAGAGGGCATAGCTTTAAGGTGAAAGGGGCAACGTTTACAGATGTGTGGGGCAAGTTATTTTACACAGAGAGTGATGGGTCCTTGGAACTATCATCACTGCCAGGAGCAGTGATGGAGCCAAATACAATGGTGGTGTTTAAGAGGGTTATGTTTAAACCTGTTCCTGTGCTGTACAATGCTATTTTTTTTTTAAACCAACAGTTCAAGCCTTGGATTAGATATAAAAATGTTTAGCACTACTGTATGCTAAATGATGCAAGGTGGTAATCTTTTGTAACCAAGTGCTAGTGAGTTAAAAATATAAAATGATCTCCCTACCACCAACGGGGTAGTGAACAGAGAGTTCAGCCGACCAGTCAAGCTTATCCTTAAGATCCTCCTCATTCTCCTGTTGCCACTGGAGTCCAACTTTCCTCCAGTAATCAGAAGCCAGCTCCCTGCATAGCAAACACAAGAGGGTTAAATAAACTAAGATCAAAAACACAAGCATTTTATTTATTAATGTGTTAGCACCTTTATCTACAATTTAAAGTTTGTTTTCAACAAGGTGGCAGTACATGAAGCACAACTTGACGTTCACAGGTCAATTAGGGTTGAAAATTCCACTCGACCAAGGTCTGGCGACCAGTGTATTTTGGGTCTAAGCCAATATGAAAATACCAAAATAAAAACCTCAGCAATGAATGGAAATATTGTGCAATATCGCAGCACTGCACTACCTATTCCCACCACTAGAAGCTGCTAATGTTCACATGTGATGTTCCTGTCAACTCTCTCATTCCTTCTCTTCCTCCCCCCCCATGATTACCCCTCTTAAACGAAAATGCTTAACTCGTTATTTTACCCTCGGTCATCTTATTCTCTTAACTCTCGGCTGTTCAAGACATGTACTCCACCGAATAAATTGTATCTAACACCATTGTTCGGGCACTTTGAGGTCTTGCTCCACTCAAATATTGTATGCTATATATTGCTGATCAAAGGTTAAATAATTTGTTAAAAATATAATTTTGCTTTTAATATACATTATTTTTTATTGTCATCGATTGCATCACCCACATCAGCAAAATCTCCTTCCGAGTCCAATTGTTCCTGCGTGTCAAACAGTATACAATGAATAAAAAGCAAAAATGCTAGAAATACTCTGCAGGCCAGGATACATTTTCTGTCTTTGAGATTTCTAACATCTACAGTATTTTGCTCCAATGACTCTTACCGATTTCTACAGATGCACCACTAAAACCATCCTATCCGGATGCATTACAGCTTGGTTTGGCAACTACTGTGCCCAAGACTGCACGAAATTGCGCAGAGTTGTGAACGCAGCCCAGTCCATCAGGCAAACCAGCCTCACACCCATTGAATCGGTCTCGACATTACGTTGCCTCCGGAAAGCAGCCAACTTAATCAAGGCCTATTCGCTCTTCTCCTTCTAGTGGAAGATACAAAAGCTTGAAAGCACGTACCACCGGATTCAAGACCTGCTTCTTCCCCAGTTTTCAGACACTTGAATGATGTTCTCACATGCGATATATGAATTACTGATCTCCCAATCTACCTCATTGCGGCTCTTGCACTTTTTTTGTAACTTGCACTTTCTATGTTTCTCTAATACTATATTGTGCATTGTTTCTTTTTCTCTCTTGCACTACCTTGATGTACTTAGGCGCACAATGATTTACCTGATTAGAACACAAAACAATGCTTTTACTGTATCTCAATACAAGTAACAGTAATAAAAAGCTATTTCATTGTTGAATAGAAAAAGTTTGTCCATGTTGAGAACTTGTACCTTTCCTGCAGAAGTATTATTTTCTTAGATCTTCCTTGAAATATAATTATCATGTGCAATGTAATTTAATAATTGTTTCAATTAAAACAGGATGTAAGCACAATTGCAGAACCCTTTTCCCCAGGGTGGAAATGTCAAAGACTGGAAGGCAAGCTTTAAGGGGAGAGAGGCAAGGCCTAAAGGAAATGTGGAGGGCACATTTCTTTACACCAAGAGTGGTAGGTCCCTGGAACGCGCTGCCAGGGGTGGTGGCTGAGACAGATACCACAGTGGCATTTATGAGGCTTTTGGAAAGGCACATGGACCAGCAGGGAATGGACGGATAAGGATCACGTGCAGGCAGAGGTAATTAGTTTAACTTGGCATCATGTTCAGCATAGACATTGTGGGCTGAAGGGCCTCTGCTGTACTATTCTTTGCATTATTTTGACCACAAATTAAAAATATTGCTGCTTCAACAATATATGCAAGTTGCACTAAATTGGTATAATTCACACACAACTTAGTGATTAGGGCTGAGTTTTCAGATTCAGGACTTGGCAATAGCTGGGCTCTGCAAGTTTGCCAAAATGGTAATGTAGTGTCTATAAAGATCAAATAACACTTCCAAATTTCTTCCAAACATTACAGAGAACACCGAGCACATATAGTATTAGAAACATCCTCAGAATATCACTGGATTGCAATCATGCTCCAATATCTTGAAAGCACTTTTAATACTTAAAATAGTCATAAGAGCGTGTCAGGATTGTGGGTGGTATATGGGGGTGACAGGAGGGGAGAATGTTAGTCATAATCTCCAAAGCAAAAGTATAATTAAGTCAAAATATTTACTTGCAATTTTCCATAATGTTGGGAAATCATATTCATGTAAAGTTTTGCTGCTAACAGGTGTTTAATGATTACTTAACCCCTGTTGAGAAAAAGCTGCTTATTCAGTAACTTACACTGCATAAATGTTTGTCTGCAAATTGCTGCTCAGAAAAAGGAGTAAATGCTGGATTTCAATAGTTCAGTGTTCTTACCTGATTTGAGCTATCTCATCGCTGCAACTGCTCAGCAGAAGAGGGATAAGTTTGTGGAAGAAAGAGTAACGATCCCGGAGGTCCAATAGCCAGCTTCCCACCACTTCTGTAACAGCTTGCCGTACCTAGCTCAGTTCCAAAACACAACATTTTACACTGCAATTCAATGCATTCCTAGCATTTCAAAACATATAATCCTAATTGTCTGTAACTTTGGCACCTTGGGATTCAATGGTACTTTATTGTCACGTACCCAGGCACATGAAATTCTTTTTTTTGCATACAGTTCAATTAAAAAAATTCTATACATAAGCACAGTCATAGTTAAGTAAAAGAGTGTAGGATCTCATAACAAACTAAAGTCCTGCACACTTCCCATATGTGCAACATCTTGTGGGCACTGATTTCTAACCTAGCATGGCAGATTGATGGAGTTAAGGTGTCGATTGGTCAAGATGTAAATGAACGGAGATTCAGGCTAGAAAGGCTGAATGACCAACGTATTCCTTTTATATTCAATTCCCAAAAGAACAATCATGATTGAAAATTGATGAGCTAACTTCCACAAGAAAATCAAATATTAAATTCCCAAAGGTTGTTTCACTTCCAACTTAGGATGTCTGTCCACAGTTGTGTGTCAAGCTCATCCCAAGACATTTCCCCCCCAACAGTTTAAAAAAACACATAGTTTATTACAAGGTGCAAGTTTATGGAAAATGATAATGAACTCATATCAAACCACACAATCAAGATATCAGCAAAACGTTACGAAGTTAGGAATCACTCCCTTCTATCACTCGTTTACACTTTGTCCCTGATGTTTCCGTGTGGATTGCAATACTCATCGGTCTTGCAAAGCTGTCAAGAACCAAGAGTCAACAATTGTTTCTTTTGCTCGGGAATGAGTAAAGTTCCTTTTGGCCTTGAGTGGTAATCATGATGAAATAACACTATCAGCAGAATGCAGCACAATTACTAACTAAGGAAAGGTTATTTACTGCCTGACGTGAAGTGAATAAGTGAGTGAATGAATAAGTTTATTGGCCAAGGATGTGCATATACAAGGAATGTGCCTTGGTGCTCCACTCACAAATGACAACACAAACATACAGTTAACAATTAAGAATAAACTTCACATAGAACAGTACAGTGCAGACACAGGAAACTGTGCTGGAATCTTGCATTAGACACAAAGTGCCAAAGTAATTTAGCGGGTGAGTCGGCATCTCTTGAGGTCATGAATAGGTGACATTTGGGTTGGGATCATGATTGTTCTAGCCCTTCTAGCCTGAATCTCCCTTCATTTACATCTTGACCAATCTACACCTTAACTCCATCAATCTGCCTTGCTAGGTTAGAAATCAGTGCTGTCTAGATGTTGCACATATGGAGGGACCCGACCCAAAACGTCACCTATCCATGTCATCCAGAGATGCTGCTTGACCCACTGAGTTACTCCAGCACTTTGTATTCTAAGATAGAACAGTACAGCACAGGAACAGGCCCTTCAACAATGTCTGCGCCGAACATTGTTAAACTAATCTCCTCTGTTAAATCTCTAAGTTAAACTAATCTCCTCTGCCTGCATGTGATCCTTATCCCTCCATTCCCTGCATATCCAAGCTCCTTAAATGCCCCACCATGTTATACCAAAGGCAAGGAGTTAAACATCAGTCAAGAGTATCAAATTTATTGGTAAATGATATGCAACCAGAACATAATTTTCATTTTGTTTTACAAATTGGCTGGAGGCTGTAAATTAATTAAATCACAGAGGAACTTTGATTCCAATAGTAGATGCAGATTTTTAAATTAAATGCATCAAGGCAAATATGTTATCTTAGAATGGGAGGTAAGCTGCATTTATATGCCCAAGTCTAATTATCCACTTCTCTCAAACACAACTTCACCTTAAATGTACATATTCTTGACTCCCGCATCAAATAGCACAGGAATTTGACATAAATCCAAGGACACTAATTCCACATATTATAATAATTGGCCTACATTTTGAATCTTTCCTATTCTATTATAGACACTAAAAAAGCAATCAGCTTTCCCTTCAGCTAACAGAGTAATGTATCAGTCTGAAGAAGGGTCTCGACCCGAAACGTCACCCATTCCTTCTCTCCCGAGATGCTGCCTGACCTGCTGAGTTACTCCAGCATTTTGTGAATAAATACCTTCGATTTGTACCAGCATCTGCAGTTATCTTCTTAGAGTAATGTATTTAACCTCTATTGGATGGACATTTGTTTTAGAGACACAAGAAATTCCAGGTGCTGGAGAACATTGCATCCTTCTCCAAGATTAGAGGACATGATCCAAAATATAATTAAAAAGATAAGATCGTGGAAAAACAATCTTGAGAGTTGATTGATATTTCAAGAATACATCAACCAATTTGCAAGGAGATAGAACTGCAGAAGCTGGTTTATACAAAAAAGACACAAAGTGCAAAAGTGACTCTGAGTTATTCCAGCACTTTGAACCAATTTGCAAGGTTCTTTACACTGGTGTTAGTCAACGGTTAAATATGGCAAAGGATTCCAAGGGGAAACACCTGCTCTGCATTCAATGGTGCAATAAGATCTTGTAAGAGTTACCTTCCTGGGTCAACTGCTTTTCCACTAATAGTACAGTTGTCACACAGTGAAGGTTATTTTCACTATGCCTCCAGATGGACGGAAGTCATGCTGAGTCAGGATGAAGTAGTTGCTCGACATTGGAAGGAGGAGGTTGAGAAGAACACAAGTGATGATTTCTGCTGCAGCATAAGACAGGGAAAGCCCTCTGTGGACACCATACGGGTTTCTCTTCCTTCCTCAGTATAGTCACAATGACAGCATCTCAGAGGTACCTTGCTATATCCTCCTCTTGGAAATAGACATGAAGGGAAATGCAGGGGCCAGCTCAGTGCAACCAATGGCCTTTTAAAATATCACTACAACTTTCAATGGCATCAACTCAGGAAAAGGTGGAGCAAAATGGCAGCAGCACTGTTGCACAGCAATAGAGTTGCTGTCTTACAGCACCGGAGACCCAGGTTCGATCCTGACCATGGGTGCTGTCTATGGTTTACACGTTTTTCCTGTGACTCGTGGGTTTTCTCCGGGTGCTCCAGTTTCCTCCCTCATTCCAAAGACATGTGGGTTTGTAGGTTAATTGGCTTCGGTAAATTAGCAGGATATAATTAATGTATGGATGATTGCTGGTCAGCATAGACTCTGTGGGCTAAAGGGCCCGTTTCCACGCAGTATCTCTAACCTAAACTAAGCAATATTCTCAAATTCAGCTACCCTACCTGTTTGACTTACCTTGGCAATCAAGCCAAAGTCCTAACAAATGAGTCTAAAACAGGGCCAATCTCAATGACTGGCTGAGTCATTGCCTCAACATTCTTGCAATCTTCCTTAGCACAATGCTGTACCTCGTGTCCAAACATTCTTCACAGGATGGATGGGAGCCAATCTTCCACACGCATGGTAAACTATTCGCCATGCAGCCACCGCACTCTAGAACGAAGAACGCCCCAATCTCAAGAGCTGAGCTCTGCTTTCCCACACTTGCCAAGACCGATTTACAATGAGTCAATGGTTCCTTTATTATTACGTGCACCATAGTAGAGATTTAAAAAATGTATGCATACAGATCAGTAAGATTATTGGCCTACATTAAGTACAAACTCTGGTTAAGTACATTGAAACAGCCCACTGAGTCTAAATGCAAGAGTCGCCAGGTTTTGGCGCCGTTTCATAGTTCCAACTGTATCTGGCCACTGTTGCAGCCATCGCCTCCATCTGGTCGTCTGTGAACTGTCGTCCCTCTCCTTGCCTGGCTACCTTCAATCCCCGAGAGCATCTCCTGCAGCCGACCTTGAGGACGCAGAAGGCAAGATCCCCGGTTCTTTTTACCGGACCTTGTACCGCATCCGCCACTGTCACTGAATACCGCCACCTCCTCTCGGATTCCCGGTCTTCGGAGATGAGCAGGTGCTGGGCTCGGTGGCTTCCTTTACCCGGTTCCGTGGCAAGCAAGCCAGGCCTGCTGCCGGGATATGGCCGCAGCTCTCCTGGACCTTGCCGGCACAATGCTGGGACAAGCATGGTCAACATTCATTGAAGCGGACAAGATGATGGGCCTTCCACACAACATCTGCAAGGCAGAGATCCTCTTTCAGCCTGCCTTCACAGTACAACACTGCCCTCCAACTGTTAACGTTCAATGTGAGACTTCAAATATCTTGGCATCACTGCTCAGCAAGTGCATACATTCACAATGAAAGTCACATCGCCTTCAATGCTATCAGCATGGCTTTCAGTCATTTGAGAAAAAGACTTTTCACTAAACTCAGGGTCTACTGGGTAGCAGTGATCCCTCTCCTAAATGCTTCTGAAATCTGGACTACCCATAGCAGGCACCTTGAAGTAAAGGAAAGGTATCATCAATGCTATCATACCTTTAATATGAGAGGGGGAAAGTTTTGAGGAGATCCGTGGGGCAAGTTTTATTTTTAACACAGAGTGTGGCGCGTACCTGGAACGCGCTGCTGAGCTGGTGGTGGAGGGAGATACAATAGTGGTGTTTAAGTGGTTTTAGAAAGGCACATAGATATAGACAATAGACAATAGGTGCAGGAGTAGGCCATTCGGCCCTTCGAGCCAGCACCGCCATCCAATGTGATCATGGCTGATCATTCTCAATCAGTACCCCGTTCCTGCCTTCTCCCCATACCCCCTGACTCCGCTATCCTTAAGAGCTCTATCTAGCTCTCTCTTGAATGCATTCAGAGAATTGGCCTCCACTGCCTTCTGAGGCAGAGAATTCCACAGATTCACAACTCTCTGACTGAAAAGGTTTTTCCTCATCTCCGTTCTAAATGGCCTACCCCTTATTCTTAAACTGAGGCACCTGGTTCTGGACTCCCCCAACAATGGGAACATGTTCCTGCCTCTAACGTGTCCAACCCCTTAATAATCTTATACGTTTCGATAAGATCCCCTCTCATCCTTCTAAATTCCAGTGTATACAAGCCTAGTCGCTCCAGTCTTTCAACATATGACAATCCCGCCATTCCGGGAATTAACCTAGTAAACCTACGCTGCACGCCCTCAATAGCAAGAATATCCTTCCTCAAATTTGGAGACCAAAACTGCACACAGTTCTCCAGGTGCGGTCTCACTAGGGCCCTGTACAACTGCAGAAGGACCTCTTTGCTCCTATATGCAGGGAATAGAAGGATATGGATCATGTGCAGGCAGTTAAGATTGGTTTATCTTGGCATCATGATTTGCACATACATTGTGGGACTAAGACCCAAGTACTGTGCCGGACTGTTCTATGTTCTATCTTCTCAAAGTCTATCAAATCCATTTGAAGTATAGGCATGCCTACATCAGTGTCCTCTCCCAGCCCACCATCGGAGTCTTCAAGCCCTGATCACGTTCAGACACTTCTGTTGGGAGGCCTCATCATTTATCCACCTGACTCCCAAAGAGACACTCTATTTGGAGCTCTGTCGTAGGAAGAGTTGACCAGGCAGACAGAAGAATAAATTTAAGGAGATGCTTAAAGTCACCTATAAAACATAACATCAGCACTAACTTCTGGAAATCCTGGCCCAAGGGGAGAGAAATAGAGCCATTTGGGTTGATATTGAGGATCTTGAGCATTGGGAGTCCAATATATTTGGTGGAAGGTGTGCAAATCAATGGTGCTTTATTTGTCACGCGCAACTGCACAGTGGAATTCTTTAGACAATAATACCAATACGCATGATGCCTGCATCCTCTTTTTTGAATATTTCTCCATTTGGAATATTTTGAGCAATTTTGGGCCTCATATCTGAGGAATGATGTGTAGCTGTTGGAGTGGGTCCAGAGGAGGTTTATGAGAATGATCTTGAGGATGATTGGGTACAGCCTCAGAATAAAAGGACATACCTTTAGAATGGAGGTGAGGAGGAATTACTTTAGCCAGAGGGTGGTGAATCTGTGGAATTCATTGCAACAGACGCAGTAGAGGCCAGTTTATTGGGTATTTTTAAAGTGGGGAATGACAGGTTCTTGATTAGTGAAATTGTCAAAGGTTTTGGGGAGAGAGCAGGAGAATGGGGTTGAGAGAGGAAAAATAGATCAGCCATGATTGAATGGCGGGGAAGACTTGATGGGCCGAATAGACTAATTATGCTCCAATGTCTTATGATTGATAATCTCTTGTTACTTAAACTGAACAATGATAAACATTTTTTTCCTCACCAGTGGTGCATCATCAAAGAGACGCTGTGCCAAATGAGAGAGAACATCATCAACAGACTTTCCGTTGCCATACTGAATGACTGTCCCTGTTGCCCACACGACTGCCACCCGGACCTTCGAATGCTGGTGGGAGATGGTCTGCATCAATGGCTTTATCAAAGATTCCGACTGCATGTGAAAAGTTTCTAAAACAAAAGAAATAAAAGAATGGACATCTGTGATTTCCTGGTAAAATACAAGAAAGCACAGAAGATTTCCTCTCCTCACGATCAGAAATTAGTTTTTAGTTTTGCATTCATTCCATTTCTTTGCTTTTACTGACTTCAAAGGTGACTTCAAAGTCTCTTGAAAACGCCGCAACTTGCAATGGCACAAACATTTCATATTCTGCTTGGGAATAGCCCCTATCCCCTCTCTCTTTTTTCCAACCCCCACCCGGACCCCAGTGCACACCCATTTCTACCATCTCCTACCATCCTTTTCTCTCCTTTGTACACTCATCTGCCATCACAAGTCCCTCATTTCCTTTTAATCCCCCCCCCTCTTTCCAATCCCTGCTGCCCTCTTCCACCGATTTCCCGCCCTCTGGTTTACATTTCACTTCTCTTCTCTCCTTATCTGACACCCATTTATCTCCTATTCGCCTCTGGCCTTAGTCACTTACTTCACCCATCTGCCAAATACCCCCCCACCCTCCCAAAGCACCTGTATCCACTATCACTTGCCATGCTTTGTCCCGCCCCCACATCTTTTTTTCCAGCTTTCTCCCTCCCCCCCACAATCAATCTGAAGAAGTGTTCCGACTCGAAACATTGCTTGTTCATTGTTCCTCCAGCAGTTTGTGTTTTGTTCAAGATTCCAGCATCTGCAGTTCCTTGTGTCTCCAGTCATAGTCCTCTGTTGGACTAATTTCTTGGAAATTTTTGAAATTTCCATGTTGTTCATGGCCTCTTATAGTCTTACTACAATGCTGAAAAGAAAGTGATGAAAATGTTCCATTTCAAGGCTTAGTCAGCACCATCAATTCTTTCACAGTGAAGTAACTCTGGGTATTGGGAAAATCGGTCAATTGCAATGGGATTCCTTGCACAGGATTCAAACATCTACAGTTCCTTGCAGCTCCATCGGTAACAAATGGGCTCAATTTTCTTGAAAGATTTGCTGAGTTTTACATGCAACTATTTTGGTGGCACAGCCCCAATGATCTCAGCAGCAGCAGCTTACAAATCTCGACGCAGTGTGTGGAATTAAACAGGCTCATTCATCCAGAAGCAAACATGGGTGGAGTCAAGATAGAAACCTTTTACGACTTATGGGTGATTAACAAGGAGAAACCATTACAAATCCATTGTAATAGGTTTGTTTCAATGTGGCATCTCCCCACATTTGCAATGCAATTAAATAAAGGGCTATGCATGGAAACATTTTGAAGTGGCGCAGGTAAGTTTTACCAGCTCAGGTCAGGCAACATGGATGAGTTGGCCCGAAGGGTCAGTTTCCATGCTATGGAACTCTAGGACTCCAAGGAGAATTATCAAACCATGTTGATTAAGATCACTGATGGGCAACAGCATCACAAATATCAATCAAATATCTCAGCTCACTTGTAGAAACAAAGAACTGCAGATGCGGGATTACAAAAAAAAGACACAAAGTGCTGAAGTAAATCAGCAGGTCAGGCAGCATCTCTGGAGAACATGGATGATGACATTTCGGGTTGGGATCCTTCTTCGGACTGATTGGGGGGCGGGGTGGGGGAAGAAAACTGGAAGAGAGTAGGGGCAGACACAGCATGGCAGGTAATAGTTGAACAAAGGCAAGAGGGGGTTTTGCTTGCATGTCAGGTCAGATAACTATTTTATGGCACAAGGTGTTCCCAAACCTCTGTTTAATGTGAATAACCTCAAACTTGTATACTGTGCAAATCTGCTACTGACTCAAATGCATATAATTTTAAGATTTTCAATATTTGTTGTCAGAAATATCACGTTCATGTAACAGAATATTTGTCATCTGCTGTGTCATTAGAAGAATCAGGGGTCAGCCAGTTTCAGTTCAAGTATATGCTACTTTTTGCTGGTTCAGATCCACAAGTTGTAACCTCAAATCATTTAATGGCTATTAGATTAAAAAGATACTGATTCCAGTACAATATGCTGAGATTTCGAATCCCTTCCAAAATGGTATAGTTTTGCTTCATTTGAAAAAAAACTGTTGCCAGAAATTTGTAGATGCAAAGAACTGAAGGTGCTGGTTTATACCAAACATAGACACAAAGTCCTGGAGTAACTCAGTAGGTCAGGCAACATCTCTGGAGAAAAAGGATAGATGTCAGAAGAAGGGTCCCAACCCTAAATGCCACCTATCCTTTTTCTCCAGAGATGCTGCCTACTCAGCACTTTTGTATCCTATCTTTACTGTCAGGAATTATTCAGGCAGAGAAGTGGCATTGTGCCAAGCCACTCTGTTCTGTGGCCAACTAAAGCAAGATCTCATGATCAGGAAAATTGCGCCAACTTCACTGAGAACTGTAGGACATAGGCACTAGTTGTGAAGCAGCTATGTCAACACTAACACTTATGAATTTTCATTTTGGTGACTGGGTAAATGCATGGTTATTTTCAAAGGTTAATAGTGACAAAGGTCACAGCCTACAGCGGCAAGGGGGAGGAAATCAACAGCATCACCAGGCTAGGCCAACCCATGCCACACCAACCCAGTGCCACCACCAGAACAGCAGGCCTTTAAGGCCAAGCAAAGGACTTGGTATTTTTAAGGACTTTAAAACAAGAAGGGTACAAGATGGTACCAGAAATGTGGGATCTTTCCAGTAGTGGGAGATTCTATGACCCGAGGGCACATCTTCAGAACAAAAGGACATACCTTCAGAATTTCTTAAGCCAGAGGGTGGTGAATCTGTGGAATTCATTGCCACAGAAGGCATTGGAGGCCAATGAGGTCTCATTGGGTATTTTTAAAGCCGAGATTGACAAGTTCTTGATTAGTACGGATGTCAAAGGTTATGGGGAGAAAGCAGGAGAATGGGGTTGAGAGGGGAAAATAAATTAGCCATGATCGAGTGGCGGAACAGACTCGATGGAGCGAATGGCCTAATTCTGCTGCTATGTCGTAAAATCTATTGATGCACTGCCTTGGTAAAGTATCCTATTCTTACACTACTATCATTGCACTTTTGTACTTATTTACGATTGTGCTTATGTACAGTATGATTTTACTGAATTGCATGTACATGTGATAGTAAAGTATCAATGAACTATTGATTAACGAAGAAAGAAATATTAAGTCATTTAAAGAGACTTAATGCAATAAAACCAAGTCAATGTGGTTTTATAAAAGGAAAATCGTATCTGATGGATTTGCTGGGAGTCCTTTGAGGATGTAACATGCAGAATCGATAAAGGTAAATATGTGGATTTATGCATTTGGATTTCCTGAAGGCACGGATGAAAGACTGGATAATTGCATTGAAGCATTGGAATAAACAAGTAATTTTCATGCTGGGAAATATACAGCAAGTGCCCCAAGATCAGCATTCAGCACTATCATCCCCATCAAATTTATCATCAGCCTCAGAGTACTGGATCTCTCCTCATCCCTCTGTAATTGGATCCTCGACTTCCTCACCAGCAGACTACGATGACATTCGTTGAGAAATAACGATTATACAGGACCCAGGGGACAATGTTTCTTTGAGCTTCCCGATGGCAGACAAGTCTCATCCCAAAGACTGAATCTATAAAAGAGGGTCACTCCTTCAATCAGTGTCATCATTGGGGAAAGGTTGCCAAAAGTGATACTCCCCACCTGCCCATTATCATGTGTTTGCAGCTAAAGAGTCGTTTTTAAACCATGCATTTCCCATCCCTTTAAGAACATCCTAAACTGCTTCATAACTATTTTGAATGTGGAAATTTAACAGCCAGTTTATTGATTGAATTGAAAGACACAGCATAGACACAGGCCTTTCGACCAACCGAGTCCACACCATGTTATCTCACTGGTGCATCCACTCCCAAAACATGAGGCAATTTACAGAGGCCAATTAATCCACACGTATTTGGGATGTGGGAGGAAACAGAAGCACCTGGAGGAAACTCATGTGGTCACAGGGAGAATGTGCAAACTCCACACTGATAGCATCTGACGTTACCAGCTGTGCCACTATCCTGCCTAACGTTAGGATGCATAAAAGGACACAAAGTCCTGGAGTAACTCAGCAGGTCAGGCAGCATCTCTGGAGAACATGGATTGAATGTTTCCTTTTAAGAACATCCTAAACTGCATCACAACACTTTTGAAGCAGGGTTCCTCAGCATTCCTGGACCCGTCCAGTTTACTGTCCAGGTACACTCCGGTATTTGTACTCACTCCCTGGTAAACTACACATCCACACCACTGATGGAGAGAGGGGACAGGGGTATTCCTCTCCTCCTAAAGTCCACCACCAACTCCTTAGTCTTGTCGGTGTTGAGCAGCAGGCGAGTCCTATAGTGGAACACACTTACCAGGGGTCCATTTTGCATACTTGGCAGCACACTCGCAGCTTTTCTTCTTCACGTCGGGGAAGGGATCGACGATGGTCCTCTGGAGAATTTTGACCATGTCGTCCAGGTAAGAGGCCAGCTTGGCGCCGCAGAGGTCGACCACCATCAGCAGCAGCTCGACCAGGGTCAGGCGCAGCTCCTCGGCCGGCTCGGTGATGTGGGGCTGGCCCAGGCGCTGCACGGCGGCGGGCATGAGGTGAGGCAGCGCGTCGTGGGGCCTCGGGGCATCGCGCAGCAGATCGGCCAGGGTGCAGACGGCGAGCTCCCGGCAGCGCTCGGCCGGGTCGCCCCAGGCCCCGAGCAGAGGCCTGAGCAGCGCCGACATCACGCCTTGCCTCACGCCGCTCGACAGCCGCCTCTCCGCCGCCTCCGCACGGATGCACTCGAGCGCCCGGCGCCTGGAGCTCTTGCTCTCGCTGCCCAGGCAGTTGAGGTGGCGGCCAAGCGCCTGGCAAACCTCGGCTACCGCCGCCTGCTCAGCCTCGGCCTCCGCCATGATGTTACCGTTGCCCGTGGCAACCGCGCCGCTTCTTCAACTAGACAACTTTATTGCGACCAGACACAGCAGTTGCTGGAACCTTCCACTACAGCACAAGAGTCAAGAGTGTTTAATTGTCACCTGTGCATGGATAGGAAAGGTTTGGAGGGATATGAGCAGAAGGCGAAGGGGTGATCGTATGGAGGTGTATAAAATCATGAGGGGGAATCGATAGTGTGAATGCACAGTCTTTTACCCAGAGTAGGAGAATCAAGAACCAGATGACATTGGGTTAAAGTGAGAGGGGAAAGATTTAATAGAAACCTGAGGAGTATTTTTTCCTATATGGACCAAGCTATCAGAAGAGGTAGTGGAGGCAGGACATGTTTAAAAATATTTGGACAGGTGCATGGATAGGAAGGGTTTAGAGGGATGTGGGTGTAGGGCTCGTGTAGATGGGACTGCATGAGCAAGATGGGCCGAAGGGCCTGTTTCCAGGTTGTAAAGGGAACAATGAAGCTCTTACTTGCAGCAGCCTAACAGGTCTGTAAATACAGCACTCATAGATAACTTTAAACAAAAGGAAGTTCAATAATTGCTTTTAACACCCCATCGTTGGTGTAAAACAAAAGCCCAAAGTCCCTAGCACAAACAAGGTGGTTCATAGTTCGTAGTTTAGTTGGTATTCGTAATGTTCAAGAGACTGATGGTTGTTGGAAGAAGCTGTTCCTAAATTGAATTGAATACATTTTATTAGCCAAGTATATATATGTACAAGGAATTTGCCTTGGTGCTTTGCTCGCAAGTAACAACACGATATACAGTAAACAATTAAGAATAAAACATTATAATTTAAACATGTGAAGAATTAAATAAAATACCAGAGCAAAAGGAGGCTACAGACTTTTGGTTGTTGAGTAGAGCTACCGCTCGTGGAAAAAAGCTGTTTTTATGTCTGGCTGTGGTGACTTTGACAGTCCGGAGTGGGAAGTGCTTCAACGAGTTTGTGACCAGGGTGAGAGCGGTCAGAGGTGATCTTACCCGTTCACTTCCTGGCCCTTGCAGTGTATAGTTCATCAATGGGGGGAAGGTTGCAGCCAACAACCTTCTCGGCTGATCAAACGATGCACTGCAGCTTCCGGATGTCATGCTTGGTGGCTGAGCCAAACCAGACCATGATGGACAAGGTGACAGACTCACTGATGGCAGTGTAAAACTGGACTATCATTGCCTGTGACAGATTGTTTTTTCTCAGATGCCGCAGGGAGTACATCCTCTGTTGGGCCTTTTTGACTGTGGAGTCGATGGTGGCCCCCCCATTTAAGGTCCCTGGTTCCAAGGAACTTAAATGACTCCACAGGTACGACTGTGGTGTTGTTGATGGTGAGTGGGGGGAGGGGGAGCTCTCCTAAAGTTTACAATCAATTCCTTTGTCTTAAGGGCATTGAGCTCCAGATTGTTGCGATGGCACCAGGAAGACACAAAGTGCTGGAGTAACTCATCTGGTCAGGCAGTATCTCAGAAGAACATGGGTAGGCGACATTTAGGGTTGGGACCCTACTTCAGACCCTTCGTCAAGCTGTTCCTAAACCTGAAGGTCACTATTTTCAGACTCCTATACCTTCCTGATGGCTGGAGTGAAATGAAAGTGTGGCCAGGGTGGCGTGGGTCTTTGATGATACAGGCTGCCTTTTTGCGGTAGCGCCTGTCGTAGATCCCTTCGATTGTGGAAAGGTCTGTACCTGTGATAGACCGGGAAGTGTCCACCACTTATTGTAATTTCCTACGTTCTGGAGGATTCAAGTATTCGCACCGTTTTTATGCAACCAGTCAAAGTACTAAGTGCTCAACAGGTTGGACAGCATCTGTAGACACTTTTGGGGTTGTCCATGTTTTGAGGTGAATAAGAGCAGCACAGTGGTGCAGCTGTTCGAGCTGCTGCCTCACAGCGCTGGTTTTTACATTTTACTCTGGCTTTTCATTTCACTCCTATTCTCTCCTTATCTGACACTCTTTTGTCTCCTTTTCACCACGAGGTCGGGTTTGATCCTGACCTCGGGTGCTATTTGTGTGGAGCTTGCATGGTCTCGCTGTGAAACATTCCCAGTTTGCTCCCACATCCCAAAGGTATGCAGGTTTGTAGGTTAAATTGCCTCTGTAAAATTGCACCTAGTATGTATGACGTGGATGCGAAAGTGGGATAACGTAGAACAGTTGGTCGGCATGAACCCGGTGGGCTGAAGGGCTTGTTTCCATTCTGCACCACTAAACTAAACTAAACTAAGAGAAGATAGGCACAAGGTGCTGGAGTAACTCAGTGGGTCTGGCAGCATCTGTAGAGAAAAGGAATAGGTGATGTTTCGGGTTGGGATCCTACTTCAGACTAGGGAACCTAGGGAAGCTCTGATACCCAACCAGCCCACTCCCCAGGTACTTTCCCCTTGCAACTGCAGGAAATGGAACACCTGTCCCAACACCTCTTCCCTCATCACCATCCAGGGATCCCAGCAATCCTTTCAGGTGAGACAGAGGTTCACATGCACCTCCTCTGACCTTGTCCACTGTGTTCAGTGCTCCTGATGTGACTACTTTCCATCATCGATTTTGGTGGTCTTATTTTAGGGGGGGGATGTAATTGCATCAGAGACAGTTTGGAGAAGGTGCTCCAGGCTGTAACCTGTGGTGAAGGGATTGAAATATGATAAAAGGGCTAACTAGTTAGTTAGTCTTCTACCCATTGAAGCTTAGAGGGATGAAAGGTGACCTTATTGAAATGTACATGATTTTGAGGGGCCTGACAAGGTCAATTCTGTTGTTTGATATCATGGGAGAAGGTAGACGTTTGGGGTGGAGATGGGGGAGGTAATGGATTCAAAATGAGGAATCAACAACAAGTATGAAGAGAAATTTCCTGTTTCTAAGCATCACAATTCTTTGGAATTCTCCATAGACGGTTTTGAAAGCCGAATCATTGAATATTTCAAGGCTGGTTTAGACAGATTTTTGGTCCATTGGGGAGTTGAGTTATTGAAAAACAGGCAGGAAGATGAGACTTTTGCCAAAATCAGTTCAGTCTTTGAACCATAGCATCTGGAGCCTAATGGCCAACTCGTGCCACTATTTCTTATTATCTTGTTATAATTCAGATAGGTTGCACTTTGGTTTAAATGACCAGATTCTATATATGTGCCCCCTCATTCTGGACTTGTTCTGAATGAAAGAAGCTATTCCCACTTAAGTTATCATAAGTTTATAGCTATCTTGATCTTCACTTTTCCAGAGAAAGCAAATCCAGCATGTTCAAACATTGCTGAAACCCTCTCTATTTTAGCGACATCCCTTCAAAGCTGACGGTATGCATAATTTATCTCCTGACATTTTAATCTTGATGTCCTGTCCAATGATACAATTGTTTGGCTCACATCTTCGTGAATATTTGTGAACCTTATAATTTAACAATGATGTTGTACACCTGAAATGTTAACCATTGTTTTATCATTTCAGATACCGATTGATATTCGAGACTCAATCAATTGTGGATGTTGGTTTACAACAAAAAAAACACAGTGATGGAGTAGTTCAGCAGGTCAGGCAGCATCTCTGGAGAACATGGATTGGTGACATTTTGGGTCTGGATTCATCTTCAGACTGATTGTGGTGGGGCGGTGGAGAAAGCTAGAAGAGAAGTGGGGGCAGGACAAAGCCTGGTGATAGGTGGATACAGGTGAGAGGTGTTTTGATGGGTGGTTGGACAAAGGCCAGAGATGGATAGAAGAGGTTTGAATTGTGAAGCCAGAGGAAGCAATATAGGTGGAAGAGGGAAGGGGAATGGGAGAAATAGGTGTGAACCCAGATTGGGCTTGGGGAAGGGAGGGGAGGGGGAAAAGAGGGGGGCTTGTTAGTAGTTTGTTAGTTACCTGAAATTGGAGAATTCAACGTTAACACCGTTTTTGAAACATATTTGTTAAATAATGATCAATCAGGTGGCTTGCCATATTGGTAATGTAAAAAACATGTGGGTGACAGGTGTCCACAAGGTCAGTATCTCTGCCCCCCTGCTTCAGGCCTTTGGGCCATGTGGAATTCAGCTTTGTTTTAACGTCTTTAGATATTAGTGAGTATGACACTCACCTCCAAGTGAGTAGGTCATGGGTTCAAGTCCCACTCACAGAGATTCAAGCATAAAAATTCATGGTGAGGTATTGAGGGAGACTCAGAGCATAACAAAATCTTTTTGCACGCAAAAGGGCACAAGGCAAGAATAAAGGAATGCTGAGCTGGAAGGTCAACGTAGTCTAATCTTAATACCACTCCCTGTTTTGGGTCAGGACAGGGATAAAATTAACTGGCCAAGGCAACCGATCACTCTTGATTGCCAAAGGGGAGATTGAGCAATACAAAAGGCACCGTAACTGCGATCCTTCCCACACCATTTCTCGACGTGCCACAGTAAAAGTATGAAGTTACAAAAAACAAATATTTGAAAGTTTCACAAAAAGATTTTGGGAAGGCATTGCTCTTGGTTTGGCACCTGAAAGAAAGAAAGCCGTTTGTAACTGCTGGGCCGAGAAGAGAGGAGAAAAAGTTGTTTAGCGTAAAGGGGGAATGACAAGTGTAAGAAAAATAGGAAGGGGGTCAGAGGATAACCTTAAATACAAGGGAGCAGGAGGAATGCCTGACATGCACAGCTGGCAGTATTGTCATGACAGAAACATGTCTGTGAGCAGGAGATGGACAAGAGCTTGACCTTGGAGCATATTTCTCAACCAGAAACATCACAATCTTGGCAGAAGAGTGACACTAAGAGATTGCATGACAGCTATCAAAATGGTCAAGACAACAGAGGAAGTGCTGCTTGAAGCAATTTGGATAAAAGCTGGACGTAAAAGATCAAAGTGACAACAAATGCTCTTCAATGGCAGCTTGGTTCAACAGTTCAAAATGGGTTTGTTTACACAGGCAAAGAAAACTGGGGGAACTCATAATGTCATAACCATGAGGGATATTAATATCCTGTCGATAAAGTCAAGAGATCTGGGCACATTGAAAGGGAGAAGCAAAAGGTTAAACAGTTTTGTACTGCAATAAGATATTTTTACTATGATGTTAATTTTGTTACAGATTGATACTAAATGTATTTTTAGTGATTTTGATCATGATATAACCGGGATCAAATGATATTGGGACCACAATGATGATGAATGTTATCCTTCCTGTAAGACTGAGCAGAAAATTAATAACGTTGACAATTCTTTGTTGAGAATATCAAATTTTGGAACTTTGGGGAGAATCAAGTAGGAACTTGAATTGACAGCTGCAATTGGAGAAATATGTTGAAGGAATGTGGAAATGCAGAATATTTTTGGGGAATATGTTAATGTCTTGTGTATAGTGACACACAAAAGCCAAATGGATCTGAGCATTCATTGTTTGGATTTTCAATAGATGTTACAGTGCATGAGTATTTATTCACAAAATGCTGGAGTAACTCAGCGGGTCAGGCAGCGTCTCAGGAGAGAAGGAATGGGTGACGTTTCGGGTCGAGACCCTTCTTCAGACATTGCATGAGTGCATGAGTGGAATTTTCAATGAATCGGCATGGATATTTTTCTCATTATTATATCACACCTATTTCCTGCAACCTTTTTGAGTTAATAAGTGTTATAATTTTTTTGGACTAAGAACAAAATAGTAAAGCGGAACATGGGGTTTTTAACAAGAACCCCATGGGGTTTTTAACAAGTGACTTGCATTTCTACATCTTCTGATGTTCCCACAAAACCTATTGAACAATTAAGAACTTTTGGAATATAATCAGCGTGTCTGTTTCCATGCTGTTCTTTTAAACTGAACTAAACTCTTCCCACAGATAAAGTGCTGGAGCAGCTCAGTGGATCAGGCAGCATCTCTGGAGAACATAGATAGGTGACGTCTCGGGTAGGGACCCTTCTTCAGACTGATTGTAGGTGGGGGGGTGGGTAGCTAGAAGAGAGGAGAAGCAGGACAAAGCGTGACAGATAATAGGTGGGCACAGGCGAGGTTGTTTTTTGTTAGGCAGATGATGGAACAAAGGCCAGAGATAAAAGCAGGTGTGAGACAGGATTGAAGAGTTGCAAATTGTGAAGCCAGAGAAGGAATGTAAGAGCAGGAAGATGGGGAGGGGAGAAATAGATAGTTCAAGTGGGGCATAGGGGAGGGAGGGGGGGAGGGGAAGAAAGTGGTGGTGTGGGGTAGAAAGAGGACAGGGACTGTGTTCCTGCACTCGACACCAACACCATTGTCAAGTTTGCAGACGACACAACGGTGATCACCAACGGTGATGAAACAAAATACAGAGCGGAGGTGCAGAACCTGGCGGACTGGTGCTCTGATAACAACCTGTCCCTAAATACCACCAAGAACAAGGAGCAGATCATCAACTTTCGTTGGTCACATAACGGGGAATACGCCCCGATCTTTATCAACGGGGACAGTGTGGAGAGAGTGTCCAGCTTCAAGTTTCTGGGCACTCACATTTCGGAGGACCTAACATGGTCCAATAACACTGCTGCGCTGGTCAAGAAGGCACAGCAACCACTGTTCTACCTAAGATCACAGAAGAAGTCTGGTCTACCCCAACAGCTGCTGACGACATTCTACCGCTGCACCATAGAGAGCATCCTAACACATGGCATCCCTGTGTGGTACCTCAGCTGCACGGAGGCAGAGAGGAAAGCTCTTCAGCGGGTAGTCCATAGAGCTCAGAGGACCATCGGAACACAGCTACCAGCCTTGGAGGGCATCTACAACACACGATGCCTCAGAAAAGCCACTAGCATCCACAAAGACTCTTCACACCCTTGCAACAGTCTGTTCGAACTCCTTCCATCGGGCAGACGATACAAGGCCTTCTATGCCCGCACCTCCAGACTCAGGAACAGCTTCATCCCCAGGGCCATAGCTGCTATGAACCGGTCCTGCTGAGCCGGATGGTCACAACGCACAGTGATCCGGCACAGATCTACTTGCACTTTATTCTGTTTTAAAACTGTTACAATTTGTTTCGTTGGGTTGTTTAAATTAATACTGACTAGCTAATTAAATTATTGCATCGTATGGGAGGCGCATTCCCAATCTCGTTGTACCCCTGTACAATGATAATAAAGATGTATTGTATTGTATTAAAGGTTACCTAAAATTGGAGAATTCAATGTATATACCGTTGGATTGTAAACTACCCACAGATGCTGCTTCACCACCATTTCTATTGTTGTATCTGTTTTCCAATCTGCTACTCAGCTCACAAAGTTCAAGTTGCAGGACCTCATCCCTCATTTTATCTATATTATTTGTACCAATGTTAACTGCAGTTCTTCTTTGTAATCCTTTAAGAATTACTTTAAATCTGCTTACCACCACCTCCCACTACCCAAGTTTTTGACCCCCACTGTGAAGAAAGATAGACACTTCCTGGTGCCCCAGAAATGTCAGCAAACTGGTCTGACCCTCTATGACAGAGCAGTAAGAAGACAGCTGACTCTTTGTCACAATATGATCATACTGGTAAGAGGTCTTTAGTGAACATATCAATAATAAATTTGTTACTTTCACCCCTGTAAACCCCTCATGATCATGTATACAGAGGTTCCAAACCTGAAATGTCGTCTGTCCGTTTCCATCCACAGATGCTGTCTGTCTCATTGTGTTCCCCTAGCTGTTTGCCTTTGGCTTAAGATTCCAGCATCTGCAGTCTCTTGTGTCTCCCTCAGCTTCATCTGTTCCAAAGAAAATAACCTTAGCATATCCAATTTTCTTCAGAGCTAAAACGTTACAGTCATGGCAACATCTTTGTAAATTACTTCTGCACAGTTTCAAAGTAATTACATCTTTGTTATCATGGTGGTGAATTGTACACAAAACCCAGCTGTTGAAAACTAGTGAGAGACACAAAATGCTGGAGTAACTCGGCAGGTCAGGCAGCATCTCTGGCGAAAAGGAATAGGTGACATTTTGGGTTGAGACCCTTCTTCAAGCTAGTGTTGTATACTGTTCCAATATACCTTTCCTCTTAAATGCTAATGAAAGAAAGCATCTCATATATTTAAAACTACCCCATTGACATGGATGCTACCTTTAAGAGTCTGTGGACATAGAAAATATAGAAAATAGGTGCAGGAGTAGGTCATTCAGCCCTTCAAGCCAACACCGCCATTCAATATGATCATGGCTGATCATCCAAAACCAGTCCCCCGTTCTGGCTTTCTCCCCATGTCCTTTGCTTCCCTTAGCCCTAAGAGCTAAATCTAACTCTCTTGAAAACATAAACTGCTAAATCCCCCAGTTCCACACCACTCAATATCCGCCCATTTATTGTATACTAGACCAAGTGGACCCATTGGGCCCAAACCTCTCCTGCATTGGTGCAGCACCCTCTCCTCCTTCCCTTCCCCTCCCCTCTCCCCCCATCCCCTCTCCTCTCCCTCCTCCCCTTCCCCCCCTCTCCCCTTCCCCCCCTCCATCCCTTCCCCTCCCCCACTCCATCCCCCTCAACCCCCCTTATCCTCCTCCCCTCTCTCCAACCCCTCCCTCCCTAGGAGATAGATTTAAAGTTTAAAATGTGAATAACTTTAAAAATATAATACCGATTTCAATTAAATTTTTTCCATTAGCACCAAAGGGACAACGGTGAGTAAGGTGGGCCTAAAATTGTCGTGCTATCATGTACCGTTTTGGCTGTAGTTCAGGGACAAACAAACAAACTAGAGTTTTAATATATAGATTGTCTTGCTTGTTGTATATCCTAATTACATTTTCTCACACTTCTCTGGATTAAATTCCATATGTGATTTTGCTTTTCTCTCCACCCAAATGACTAGGACATCTCATCTTACTGCATTAAGAAACGTTCACCCTTGTATTTAAGCACATAACTTTTTGCATCATCTGCAAACTTCTTTATCATGTCCCCTATGTTTAAGTGTAAATCAATAGTGTAATACACTGGAGGCAAGGAAATGAATGCTGAGCCTTGGGGAATCCCGCAGTAACAATCTTCCAGTCACAAAAACACCTACTAACCATTACCCTTTGCTTCCTGCTAGAGAGCTGTTATAGACCCAATTTGTCATTAACTTGGAAGGAATGAAAAATGGTTTAAGTGCGGTCTTGTACAAACTTGGAACAAAAAACATATGAATGCTGTGAAACCAATTAACAAGAAAAGAATCGGAGTCATACAGCAGAGAAACAGGCCCTTCGGTCCATGCCAACCAAGCTGCCCCATGTCTATGGCCCTGCCCTTCTTGGTTACTTCTTCAAAAAAACTCACTCAGATTCGTGAGACACGATCTCCCACGTACAAAACTATGCTTGGCTATTCCTTAATCATTGAATATGAAGAACGCTGAGGTTAGAACCAACATTTATTTGCCACACATAATGTGTTTCCTCATTTGAGTCTTAAAAATAACGAGGTTAGCTGTGTGATAACAAGGCACTGCAGATGCTGCTTTATACCAAAGATTGACATGAAATGTTGATGTAACAGCGTTTGCAGCATCCCAGGAGAACATGTATAGGCGACGATTTGGGTCGGAACCCTTCTACAGAATGATTGTAGGAGAGGCAGGAAAGAAACCTGGAAAAGAGGAGGGCAGGACAGAACATGGCCGGTAATAGGTGAACACAGGCACGGGGTTTATTTGATAGGCAGATTGTTGGACAAAGGCCAGAGATAAGGAGACAGGTGTGGGCCTGAGGATAAAGAGTTTCAAATTGTTGTTCATGGATAGAAAAGTTGCAAATTGTACATCTATTGTAAACAGTACAAGTGGATGGGGGGGGGGGGGGCACAAGATCAGCCAGGTTTCAGGGAAGAGGGGAGGGGGTGGGGGGAAATGCAAGCAGGGGGGGGGGGGGTATGGGGTATTCTTGGAGGTTGGCTGCCTTCATTAGCATTTTATGCTAACATTTAAAACTATGATTCTACAAATACTAATTTGGTCTTTGTCAGGTGGAAACCTCAATGACAATCTACCCTTACACTGTTGTCACCTTTAACTCAATTTATATGTATAGTTTATGGGTTTAAAGGAAGATATTACACTATCAGACTTGGGAATAGCTTCATCCCCTCTGTTATCAGGCTTCTGAATTCGACCTGCCCATGGTGAGCCCTGTCAACTGACCTCAGTCAGGCGAACGACAACAAACAGAGACAGCAGAAAGCTTCTGAATGGCCCTTCCATTCGCTACGGTACTTACTGTCTGATTCACCTCCACCCCATTGTGGACATTGGACTTTATCCAGGGAACTGATGCACTACAATGCAGAGAACTATATTCGGCACTATGGATTTTCCCTATTTGCTCTACTTGTAATATTTGAGTTTGACTTGATTGTATTGATGTGTGGTACTACCTGATGTGATTGGATAGCATACAAAACAAAGCTTTTCACGGTACCTCAGTGCACATGACAATAATAAACCGAAACCTAGAGCTCATTCCCCACTTTGTTCTCACAACACATCCTCCTCATTTATATTTTTAACACTAAGCCTAAAAATATTAATATCTTTAAATAGGAAGGGAACATTTATTATGTTAACTAGTTTTAAAAGTTGGACAGGAACATGGATAGGAAAGGTTTAGAGGGATCAGGGCCAAACGCAGACAGGGGGGACTCGCTTTGATGGCACATCTTGGTCGGCATGGACAAGCTGGGCCAAAGGATCAGCTTCCATGCTTTATGACTCCATGACTCTAATTATAAATTTTAATCGTTTGGTTCAATGCTCATGAAAGTTTTAATTTGGCATGAGCTGTGATATGTTATTTTATTTTCCTTCCCCGCTTTTCTTTAATGCTTCCATTTTCAAGGCTGACTTCCTCAGTCAGGAGATCTTTCTATTCTGGCTTCCTGGCCCTCGCTCAAGATTAGGCATTCCCAGCCAGCAATATGGTCCAATTAATGCTCTTCAACTGACTGTTAGGAGCAGATTGGAGCTAAGTAGAAATAATTCATCCCAAGCCAAATTTCAGTCTTTCTCGCAGTTGGGCTACAAGGGGGTGAAAAAAAAAGTCACTGTTTTGAGGAAACCCTTGTCAATATTAGTGAATTATTGCACACTTTAATGGAAAGCATTGCTAGTGAATGGGATAAAACAAGGATTGCTTAAAGCAGCTGAATGTCCTTTTACACATTGGACAAAGAATCAAAGATTGCGTTTTCCTCCTTCTGTTTATGAAGGCATTGAAGGTTTTGGCTGAATGCCCTCTGGTGTCTTGTCCAAGTGGGCTACTTTCATACATAAGCCTAGATAATGACTATAAATGGCCTATTCATCTCTGGAGAACATCATAGCCAAGTACTTGCAAAGCAAAGCAAAGCCAGTTCCTGGCGGTGTGCTAAATGATGCATGACCTGGTTATATACTGAAAATCAATGAAAAATGGGCCTGTGTCATAGTTCTAAACAAAGAACGATACATCACATTCCTTAATTTAATACTTTGACTGACTGACTTCCTTCCCTACGCTTTGTAGTTGTCCTGACTTTTGCATCTAATTCTTTCTCCTCTTATTCCTCCAAACATTGCAACTTTGAAGTCTTCCAGTTTTAGGTTTTTTCACATCTGCTCCATTACTTTAGCCTTTACAGATAAGCGTGGAAACAAGCCCTTCGGCCCACCGAGTCTGCGCCAACCAGCGATCACCCCGTGCACTAGCACTATCCTACACACCACGGACAGCTTACAATTTACAGAAGTCATGTAACCTACAAACCTGTATGTCTTTGGCGTGTGAGAGAAAACCGGGGCACCTGGAGAAAACCCATACAGACCCATACATACGAAGTATGTACGTTCTCCATGTAACTAGGTAGAACGTACATACTTCATACAGACAGCTTCCAGAGTCAGGATCAATCCCGGGTCTCTGGCTCTGTAAGGCAGCAACTCTCTTGCTGTGCCACTGGGTCACGAAGTTGGGCCTTCCCTTCAAATGACTAGTTGCTCCGGAGCCCCTGCATTAAACCTCTCTCCATCTTAAAGATGTTTTGTAAGCCCTACTTCTTAGACTGGGAGGGTTTGGTCAGCTGGACTGATTTTGTTTTGTGACAACATTATAGCCAGACAAAGTGAGGTTGATTGACAGAGGAAATTACCCAATCAGGACGTAGCCACAATGGGCTTATAAGTGAATGATAATACAAAGACGGAAAATTCTGGAAATAGCAGGTCAGCCCGTACCTGTGGGAAGAGAAAAGCACTCAATGCCTCTGGTCAGGGACCCCTCATCAGAACTGGAATGGAGACATAACAAGCTTGTAAAGCTCCAGTGAGGGTGGGGAGGGGCATGTCCGTTGGGGTAAACCCGTGGCTTCCCCTCTATTATTTTTAACAAAGCCCCTGACAGCATTTCATCTATTTCCCGCATCTCCCCTACTCCAGAATAGAAACAACAATACAAATACATCCCCCAAACCTCCCCAGAGTTTTACCAAACCTCTTTCGATTGATTGAAAGATACAGCATGGAAACGGGACCTATGGCCCACCTAGTCCATACTGACCATCGATCACCCATTCTCATAAGTTCTATGTCACCCCACTTTCTCATTGACCTCCTACATGCTAGGGGCAATTTACAGAGGCTGATTAACGTACAAACCCGTATGCCTTTGGATTGTGGGAGGAAACCGGAGCGCTGGAGGAAACCCACATTGTCCCAGGAAGAATGTGCAAGCTCCACACAGACAGCACCTAAGGTCAGGATCGAATCCAGGTATCTGGCGCTGTGAGGCAGCAACACTGTTCCATTAAATGTCTCCAGTTATGATGGGGCTCGCTGGTCGGCGTGGACATGGTGGGCCGAAGGGCCTATTTCCTCGCTGTATCTCTAAACTAAACTTAACTGTGGTTTATTCATTATACGTGTTGTACAGTGTTGTTTTCATACATAAAATTCTTCCCTTTCTCTCGGCAATGGGTCCATACAGTTCCAATAGTTTTAAAATGTTGTTTTGTTATTTTTTTAGTCACCCATATTAAGTTGATATTTTATACTTGTGCCTTTATGATGCATAAATGGCTTATAACATTTGACAGTAATCACTTCATTCCCTTGTGTCATGTTGGAAAACATGATGTACCAGCCAAATCCCTATTTGGTGATATTCCTTGTGGAAGGAAGTTTGGTCAGAAGATCGGGAGAACTTCCAGCTCTTCAAATAAAGCAAGGGTTCCTTAATGTAGGCCTGAGAAAATAAAAATCAGACAAGAAGTGGCTTCAATGACTCCTGAAAGAATGCAATAATATTGCATTCAGCTTAGGGTTTTTTTAGACAGTTTTGAGCCCAACCATCCATGTCCTGTAGACTTATGTTACAACAAACCTATACTGCCATGTCATCAAGTTGTCAGATGGATCAAAGAGAAACTGCATTCTCAAGAAGACTGCGTGTATTATGAATCATCAGCCCAAAATCTGTTAGATTTGTTGCTTGAACTGTTCTGTAAATATGAGCAATCTGTGCATGCGCATATTCTGCATGAAGGCAACACTGTATAACACGTATAATGATTAAACCATAGAGATATAAGGAACCCACATTGGATCAGGCAGTGTGAGTGGAGGGAATTGGACAGATGACTTTTCAGGTCGAGAAAAGGACACAGTGCTGGAGTAATTCAGCGGGTTAGGTAGCATCTCTGGAGGTCACGGATAGGCAACATTTTGGATCGGCACCTTTCTTCAGACTGATTGCAGTGGGGGAGAAAGCTGGAGAAGAGGTGGGGTCAAGACAAAGCCTGGCAAGTGATAGGTGGATAGTGGTGAGAGAGGTTTGTTTGGCAGATGGGTGGACAAAGGCTAGAGATGAATATTAGACAAAAGGGTGTCAGATAAGGAGGGAAGAGGAGTGAAATGTAAAGTCAGAGGGAAAGAGAGGTGGAAGGGAATAGGGAGAAAAAATGGGAGATTGGGGCGCACGGGGAAGGGGGGGGGGGAGATCACAGGAAACCGAGAGGGGATGGGGAAATTACTTAAAACTGGAGAATTCAATGTTCATACAATTGGGTTGTAAGCTACTCAAACTGAATATGAGGTGTTGTTCCACCAGCTGTGTTTTAAGACGTTTAAAACATTTAAGACCACAATTATTTAGTTTAGTTTAGTGATACAGCAAAGAAACAGGCCCACTGAGTCCACGCCAAACAATGATCACCCATACACTAGTTCTACGTTATCCCAATTTTGTAACCTGCACACGCGGGGCAAAAGCCAATTAACCTACAAACCCATATGTCTTTGTAATGTGGGAGGAAACCAAAGCACCCAGAGAAAACCCACGCAGACACAGGGAGAACATGGAAACTCTGCACAGACAGCACCCGTAGGCAGGATCGAACCCGGGTCCCTGGAGCTGTAAGGCAGCAACTTTACCATTGCGCCCCTGTGCCGGCCCATGTTTTAAGACATGCAATATCCATTCAACATTAAAACTAAACATAAGGCACAACATTTTTTTTTAAACGTAACATTCCAATGGCTTCATTTGTCCATGACATTAGGATGAGAGATATCATTCATCAACATCCCTGATTCACTGTAATGGCTTATATTTTGCCCTATTTCAAGTCCCATCAGGCACCTGTTGACTGTTAGCAAAACCCAATCCAGATATTTTTGTAAGTTCATTGTTTCCGTGATACTACATGAAAGGATACTACAGTAAGGACCTGCATGAAAGCAAATAATATTTATGTTTTGTGTGAGTAAAGATGTTCAGTACTGATTCTTCGAGTAGAATATGCTCAAAGCAACGCCTGAGAAACTTGATTCCAAAGCTAACCAATGTCACATTCTTTTCATAGTTCTAAAAGGTTAGGACTATGTGGATGTTGAAATCAATCTGATGTAAAGGTTTCATGACACTGCGGGTTATGTTCTGTAAATTTGTCAGAACACTTTGTTTTAATTTATCGTACTGTGCAGCTGGCTCTTGCAAGAAATAAAAAAATATTGGTAGGAAAAAGATTATAATGACACTTTGCGGATAATCATGTGGCTTATTACTGTACTACACCATATTTGTGGTCTGTTTGTGCTGTTGAAGCCATTTCAGGAAATCTAGAAAGAATTCATGGAAAATTGGTTGTTGTAAACAGGCCAGTCACATTGTAGCAACAACAAATAAAAAGGCAAATATCACTAAACTCTAGGATGGCTGTAATGCTGAGGCTTTAAAGTTGCTGGTCAGACCACTTTTGGAGTATTGTGAGCGGTTCTGGGTCCTTTATCTGAGGAAAGATGTGCTGACAAGGAAGTTTATGAGAATAATCCCAGGGATGTTTGGGTTAACGTATAAGGAGTGTTTGATTGCTCTGGGCCTGCATTCACTTATTCGAGTTTAGCACCATGAGGGGGGATCTTATTGAAAGCGATCGATTATAAAATCTAGATAGAGTGGTTGTGGAGAAGATGTTTCCACGAGTGGGAAAGTCTGGGATCAGAGGGCACACCCTCAAAATAAAAGAACGTAACTTTAGAATGGAAATGAAGAGGAATTTCTTTAGCTAGAGGATGGTGAATCTGTGGAATTCAATGTCACAGACGGCTGTGGAGGCCATGTCACTAGGTATTTTTAAAGCGGAGATGGATATGTTCTTGATTAGTAAAGGTGTCAAAGGATATGGGGAGGAGGCATGAGAATGGGGTTGAGAGGGAAAAATAGATCAGCGATGATCGAATGGCAGAGCAGACTCAATGGGCCAAATGGCCTAATTCTGCTCTTTTGTCTTCTGGTCTGATGGCAACCTCTCTAGACCTTTCAGTATCTTCTTCTCTCTTCACCTTTAAGCTAATGATTTTTGATCAGACTTTTGCTCAGCTGTCCTAGTCTCCTGTGGCTCAGTGTCAAATTTTGTTTCGAACACAAAGTACTCGAGTAACAGTGGTTCAGGCAGTATCTCCGGAGGACATGGATAGGCAACGTTTCAGGTAGGGAGTATAAGAAAATAACTGCAGATGCTGGTACAAATCGATTCATTCACAAAATGCTGGAGTAACTCAGCAGGTCAGGCAGCATCTCGGGAGAGAAGGAATGGGTGACGTTTTGGGTCGAGACCCTTCTTCAGGTAGGGACCTGGTCTCAAGAAGGGTCCTGATCCAAAACGTCGCCTATCCATGTCCTCTGAAGATGTTGCCTGACCTGCTAAGTTACTCCAACACTTTCTGTTCTACGCGAGATTCCAACATCTGCAGTTCCTTGTGCCTGTCAAATTTTGTTTGATGACTGCTACTGTGAATTTCTTGGAAGTTTTCCGAAGTTAAAAAATTCTGTTAATGTAAGTTGTTGGTGAACTTGACCTGTTACATCTGAGAAAATGTAAATGCAGCCAGTTTGCATGCAATAAAACTCCACAAATAATAAATGGGCCCATGTGATTCGGGGTGTAACCGGACTGTTGGCCGGAACTTTTATTGCGAAAACAAAGCATTAATAATGTGTTTGGCAGAAATTGGAAAGTTGGCCGTATGTTTGAACTCCCTCATCCTGAAACACCCAATGGAATACACCCACCTGTACATTCTTCTCATCAGCTGATCGGGTACAAATGATGCTTCGCAGTCGCTTGAGCTGCCCCCTGATTTTGCCTTGGAGGAAGTGACAGCATTCAAGCCCTGCCACAGTTGCCGGACATCTACCTCATCCTCCAGCTTAGAGCAAAAGTCCCTTTTGGCCTTTTTGATGGCCTTGCCAAGGTTATATCTGGACTTCTTGTACACCTCTGCGTCACCAGACCTGAATGCCTGGGATCTGGTCCCCAGAATGCAGATCTCTCAGTTCATTCAAGGCTTCTGGTTAGGAAACACTCAGTTTCAGTGTAATGTTCAGTGAAAATTGAAAAAATTGCAGATGATGGAAATCTGAAATAAAAACAGAACATACTTGAAGTACTCAGCAAGTCAGGTAGCATCTGTGGAAAGGGAAGCAGTTAACATAACATGATAAATATCTTCAATTTGTACCAGCATCTGCAGTTATTTTCTTACACTAACATGGAACGGGAGTACCCAAAGGAATCTCAAGCTGTCACAGGAAAATTGTGCCGATTCAACCTGCGTTGCTGGAGTTGTGAAGTTGGTGGCCATTTGCTCCTCATGTCCTTATTCCCTATTTGACTCCTGGTCACTGCTAGAAGAGCCTTATGTACACTGTGGATGGCTTGATTGTAAACATGGATAGTCTTTCTGCTGACTGATAGCATGCAATGAAAAAGCTTTTTACTGTACCTCGGTACATGTGACAATAAACTAAACTAATTCAGCAGATCAGGCTGCATCAGACGTTCCCAAACGTCACCTATCCATGTTCTCCAGAGATTCTGCCTGACCTGCTGAGTTACACCAGTGCATTGGAAAAGGATTACTACAGTTCTAGTTGCCCCATTACAGGAAGGATGTGGAGGCTTTGGAAATGGTGCAGAAAATGTAATCAAAATGATCCTAGATTAGAGGATATCAGCTAGGAGAGGTTGGATAGGCTTGGATTGTTTTCTCTGGAATACTGGAAGTTGAGGGGGCAGCTGATAGAAGTATATAAAATTATAAGAGGCATAGATAATGTCAGACCCTTTTTCCAAAGATGGGAATATTAAATACTTGTGCGCACAGCTTCATGGTGAGAGGGACAAAGGAGCTGTGCGGGGCACATTTTTTAGCACAGAGAATATCGAGTGCATGTAATGCGCTGCTGGGTGTGGTAGTGGAGGCTGATACAAGTGGGATTTGTATCGGTACATGGATATGCAGGGAATAGAGGGATATTGATTATGTGCAGGTGGATAAGTGTTGGTCTTGGTATCATGATCGGCACAGATATTGTGGGCCAAATGGCCTGTTCCTGTGCTGTACTGTTCTATGAACATATTTTTAACCACCTGGTTAGATCCATTCTAACTGTTGAACCACTAACCATTTCCTTGCCCCATTTCCTATTTTCTTATGAGAAAATCAAAAGAAACATTTTATTTTACTACCTTTGTGTTGTTTCTGGTAGTGTCTTTGAGATTAATTTGCGACAACAGGAAAATCCTGCAGGATTGACAAAGTTATTAACAAATCAATAAAGGGTTAGGGTTATTTGGATGGATAAGATTTGCCAATAGGTCCATTGGTGTAAATGCAGACAGATGTTGGGTTGGAATAATTGTAATCGTTTTAAAAAAAACGTATCATGCCCCAAATCTGTAGGAACTGCAGATGCTGGTTTACACCGAAGATTGACACAAAAAGCTGGAGTAACTCAGCCGACAGCTTTCTTCAGACTCCAAATCTGATGCTTTTATGAAGTTACATGAGAGATAAACAGGAGCGGGTTATTTTGCGTTCTATTGCTTAATTTAGGAAAGTTGGTAACCATTAAATGTCAATAAAATGGGCTCGTAAGTTTTCCTGTATAGTGAGTACAGTACATTTCACCAGTGATCAATGAAGTTGGTTAACACATCCATAAGGTCACTGATATAAATCTGTCCTTTTATTTCTCTCTCACTAACATCCGCTTAAGCTTCCGGATCTGCTGAGGTTTGTTTTGCGACAACAACAAAAATGCAATGGTTCTATTTTGGATCTCCAGCATCCGGTAGCATGGATGATTTCCGTTACAGTAAATCTCTTAAGCGTTGGCAACACAGTACTGCATTCCCAGCATCTTTGCAAAAAGCATCTGCAGGGAAGTGGCTCAGCGCACCGGGACTCTGGCTTTGAGCGACGTCGGCAGCAACGGCGGAGTCCGCGCATGCTCAGTCTCCCCTCTCTTTTTCCCCTGTGACTCGTTCTCTCGGCGTTCAGGGGGTGCTGTGTATAGTGCGCACGCGCGTCTCTGCTCTCGGGGGAGGGAAGGAGGAGGGCTGCCGAGCGTATGCGCAGTGGTGGTGGGAGACAGGCTGTCAGTGGGACGGACGTCCACGCGAGCGAGTGATCGAGCGCGCGACCGGTGCTGGTGTTGGTGCTGGTTGCTGGGCAGAGGTAGGTGCGCGGAGAGAGATGGGAACGCGCGCCCGGGGGCAGCGCGCGCGCACACGGGGCGGTCGGGTAGCGCCCGACGGTTTGCCTTTCAAACGCCAGCGGTTGGCGTTGGAGGGAGGGAGGGGGCGGAGGACCCCCATCGCTGCCACCAACACCCGGCATGGCACCCAACTGACATCTCTTCCCACCCATCTCATCTAATCCATCCGCACCCACCCCCTCCACTCCCCTCCTCTCCCCTCCACTCCCCTCCCCTCCACTCTCCTCCCCACACACACACACAGTAATTAATCCGCCCCGTGAGGGTTTGGACGAGCCGAGCCATTCATTGGCGTTTAATTATTTTTTTTATGACGAATATAAACATAAAACCGCATAAAAGATGGCGGCGTCGAATATGGAGGAGGATGAGAGCTTGAAAGGATGCGAAGTCTACGTCCAGAAGCACAACATCCAGCAAATCCTGAAGGAATGCATTGTCAGCCTCTGCATTGCAAAACCCGAACGACCCATGAAGTTCCTCAAAGAGCATTTCGATAAGCTGGAAAAGGTAAAATTAAACAAAAAGCTACACGCATGACATTGTAATTGGATTTTAAGAAGAAATCGGGTCCGAATGGTCCTTGGATGATTTCCCTGTATGTATCATGTTGCATTGAGTATGATTGTGTCTCCCTCACTTAAGAAAGGTGACAATTGTTTGAGTGATCGCTGGTTGACCCATTGGCACTGTTGATGGGAACCCACAAGTAATTAACCTTTGGGGTGCTTCACCCATATTGACAACTGCACACCCAGTGAGAGAAACACAATGAACTGCAGTTGCTGGTTTATCAAAAAGAAACAATGTGCTGGAGTAACTCAGCATGTCAGGCAGGATCTGTGGAGGGAATGGACAGGTTACCTTTCGGGTTGGGGTCCCTCCTCAGACTTGATTGTGGTGGGGAGAAAGCTGGAAAATAAATTGGGGAGGCCTGGACAAGGCCTGGCAAATATTGGTAAGGGGATATTAAATTGGCAGACGTGTGGAGTAAGTGACAAAGGTTATAGACAATAGGTGCAGGAGTAGGCCATTCGGCCCTTCGAGCCAGCACCACCATTCAATGTGATCATAGCTGATCATTCTCAATCAGTACCCCGTTCCTGCCTTCTCCCCATACCCCCTGACTCAGCTACCCTTAAGAGCTCTATCTAGCTCTCTTGAATGCATTCAGAGACTTGGCCTCCACTGCCTTCTGAGGCAGTGAATTCCACAGATCTTCTGAGGCAGTGAATTCCACAGATCCACAGGTTGGAGGTGAAATGGACCCAACAGGTTGTTGGATAAGGAGCGTAGAGGTGGGAGCAATGAGTGCACACCGGACTGGGGCACATTAACTGTGGAACCTTTCAAACTAAATCTAAGACTTAAAATATGATCCTCCTAAATTGTAAGCTAGCAGAGCTGCTTCCTCATGTGGCCAGAGACCTGGGTTTGATCCTGACCTCAGGTGCTATCTGTGTGGAGCTTGCACATTCTCCTGGGCAGACAAAATGCTGGAGTAACTCAACAGGACAGGCAGCATCTCTGGAGAGAAGGAATGGGTGACGTTTTGGGTGGAGACCCTTCTTCAGACTGATGTCAGGGAAGTGGGCGGGACAGAGATGGAATGGAGTTGGAGACAATGTGAACTGGGAAGGGGGAGGGAGAGAAAGGGAAAGAAAGGGCTATTTGAAGTTAGATAAGTCAATGTTCATACCGCTGGGGTGTAAGCTACCCAAGTGAAATATGAGGTGCTGTTCCTCCAATTTGCGCTGGGCCTCACTCTGAAAATGAAGGTCAGATTGGGAGGGGGAGTTAAGTACCCCATTTCAGGGCACCATAATGTTTGGGACACAGCAATGTCATGTAAATGAAAATAGTCTTGTTTAGTATTTTGTTGCATATCATTTGCATGCAATGGCTGCTTGAAGTCTGCGATTCATGGACGTCACCAATTGCTGGGTGTCTTCTCTGGTGGTGCTCTGCCAGGCCTGTATTATAGCCATCTTTAGCTTATGCTTGTTTTGGGGGCTAGTACCCTTCAGTTTTCTCTTCAGCATATAAAAGGCATGCTCAATTGGGTTCAGATTGAGTGATTGACTTGGCCACTCAAGAGTTGACCATTTTTTAGCTTTGAAAGACTCCTTTGTTTCTTTAGCAGTATGTTTGGGATCATTGTCTTGCTGTAGAATGAACCGCCGGCCAATGAGTTTTGAGGCATTTGTTTGAACTTGAGCAGATAGGATTTGTCTATACACTTCAGAATTCATTATGCTACTACCATCATCAATGACGATAAGTGAGCCAGTACCTTCAGCAGTCAGACATGCCCAGGCCATAACACCCCCACCACCGTGTTTCACAGATGAGGTGGTATGCTTTGGATCTTGGGAAGTTCCTTCTCTCCTCCATACTTTGCTCTTGCCATCACTCTGATATAATTTAATCTTCGTCTCATCTGTCCACAAGACCTTTTTCCAGAATTGTTGGTGCTCTTTAAAGTACTTCTTGGCAAACTGTGATCTGGCCATCCTATTTTTGCAGCTAACCAGTGGTTTGCATCTTGCAGTGTAGCCGCTGTATTTCTGTTCATGAAGTCTTCCGCAGACAGTGGTGATTGATAAATCCACACCTGACTCTCGAAGAGTGTTTCTGATCTGTTGGACAGGTGTTTGGGGATTTTTCTTTATTATAGAGAGAATTCTTCTGTCATCATCTGTGGAGGACTTCCATGGCCTGCCAGTCCATTTGCAGTAAGCGCACCAGTGCTCTCTTTCTTCTTAATGATGTTCCAAACAGTTGATTTTGGTAAGCCTAAGGTATGGCTGATGTCTCTAACAGTTTTATTCTTGTTTCTCAGTCTCATAATGGCTTCATTGACTTTCATTGGCACAACTTTGGTTCTCGTGTTGATAAACAGTAATAAACGTTTCCAAAGATGAGGGAAAGACTGGAGGAAAGACTAGGTGCTGAGAGCTCTCCTATACCTGCAATAAGGAGGCAATTAAACACACCTGAGCAATTACAAATGCCTGTGAAGCCATGTGTCCCAAACATTATGGTGCCCTGAAATGGGATTATGTATAAACAGCTGTCATTTCTACCTGGTGAAACCAAAATGTATAAAAATGGCCTTTAATAAAATCTGACAATGTGTACTTTAATCACATGTGATTTTTTTCTATTACAAATCTCAAATTGTGGAGTACAGAGGCAAATAAATAAATGATGGGTCTTTGTCCCAAACATTGTGGAAGGCACTGTAGATAGGGTTACCCAGAGAAGGGGAATCAAGAAACAAAGGACATAGATTTAAGGTGAGGGGAGGAATGATTTAATAGGAACTTGAGGGACAACATTTTTACACAAAGGGCGGTAGGTATATGGTACAGGCTGCCAGAGGAGGTAGTTGAGGCAGGCACTATCACAAGGTTTATGAAACGTTTGGACAGGTGCATGGATAGGAAAGGTTTGGAGGGGTATGGGCCAAATGCAGGCAGGTGGGACTAGTGTAGATGTCAGCATGGGCAAGTTGTGCCAAAAGGCCTGTTTCCACACCGTATAACTCTATGACTGACTAGTGTGAATGGGTGATCAATGATTGGCATGGACTTGGTGGCCAAAGGGCCTGTTTCCATGCTGTCTCGTTGAATTCAAATACATTCCTGGGATCTGATTATCAGTTAAAAATGTCCACTTTTAATGCCTGTATTGTGTGGCAATGCACATTTTTCTTAATCTGCATGCCTTGCTTGTTCTGAAATTAGACCCCCCCCCCCCCCCCCCCCCGTGTCTAGCTCTTAACAAGTGCGTGAGAGAGTGCCAGGGAACATTGAGTGAAATTTAGTGCATTTCCTCAAGCAATTATAATTTGAGATTAAGACATACTCGCACTGAATGGCATGATGTACTTGCCTATAATGTAACAATTATTGTGTTATACATTCTGGTTTCTCCCACTTGCACTGCAATTGTCAGTCTAACATTGTAAACAAAATTGCATCAGTTGGCATATCTTTAAAAGATGTAATGCACCCCCCACGAGTAAAATAATATATCAGATTGAATTTTAAAGCAATGTTCATTTTTATAATTGTGAAAAGACTGATGGGACCATTATAAATTGCATGGTCATCTGAATTACGATTATATTTGACGTTGTTATGATCATGAGTTGTTTGTTGAGAGTGTCCATGCGGTTGTTTCCCACCTAATCGCCTTTCAAAAGAAAAATATTTTTGTGCCAGGTACTTTTGTTTCTAACGAATGAAATGAAGGTAGTGCATTGGATTGAGAGGTAATTTGAATCATGGTTCTGATGACTGGCAGGAGATGCAGTTTAATTGCCAAAGTTCACTCACATTAGAACCAGTGCTGATTGGCGATTGGCAAGTACAAAATCACCAGCTTGACCTAGATGCTGCTCTGGCTGTTGTTCTGAGCTTGACAATTGAACTATATTTTCTATTTCAAATTATGATGACTACCTTATGCCTTTTACTGAATGTTAAATGATGATTTGATTAATTTGTTCTGGTTAGTTTTTTTACTTTGCTTCAAAGATTTACCTTCTGAACTTGGGCAAGAATGTGTGGGCTTTGAGTGGGGGTGGTGAAAGAAAAAAAATCCTGGAAATACTCAACAGGCCAGGCATCTTTGGAGAGAGAAACAGTTAAAGTTAGAGCTCAATGACCTTTGAACAGGTTTTAAGATGCAGAAAAAAGAGGGAGGGGAGGAATCAAGAGTCATGAGCGGTTGTCATGTCATGAACCGGAACAATGAAATTCTTACTTGCTGCAGATTTACAGGTGCATTAGACGCAACAACAATAAATACATAATAAATTACTCGATCATTTGTGGTAGTGCAAAGTCTGTAGGGGTTTGGTGGTGAGGTAGGATTATGGTTAGGGTTTTGCACGGTGGTTCAAGAGCCTGATGGTTGATGGGAAGAAGCTGTTCTTCGAAAGTGTCAGTATTGCAGTTGAGCAAGGGGGACTATGGAGGCATGAGGGAGGAGCTGGCCAGAGTTGACTGGAAAGAGACCCTAGCAGGGAAGACAGTGGAACAACAATGGCAGGTATTTCTGGGAATAATACAGAAGGTGCAGGATCAGTTCATTCCAAAGAGGAAGAAAGATTCTAAGAGGAGTAAGAGGCGACTGTGGCTGACAAGGGAAGTCAAGGACAGTATAAAAATAAAAGACAGTATAAAAATAAAAGTATAACATAGCAAAGATGAGCGGGAAGCCAGAGGATTGGGACTCTTTTAAAGAGCAACAGAAGATAACTAAAAAGGCAATATGGGGAGAAAAGATGAGCTACGAAAGTAAGCTAGCCAAGAATATAAAAGTGGATAGTAAAAGCTTATTTAGGTATGTGAAGAGAAAAAAAATAGTTAAGACAAATGTGGGTCCCTTGAAGACAGAAGCAGGTGAATTTATTATGGGGAACAAGGAAATGGCAGATGAGTTGAACAGGTACTTTGGATCTGTCTTCACTAAGGAAGACACAAACAATCTCCCAGATGTACTAGTGGACAGAGGTCCTAGGGTGACAGAGGAACTGAAGGAAATTCACATTAGGCAGGAAATGGTGTTGGGTAGACTGATGGGACTGAAGGCTGATAAATCCCCAGGGCCTGTTGGTCTGCATCCCAGGGTACTTAAAGAAGTGGCTCTTGAAATCGTGGATGCATTGGTGATCATTTTCCAATGTTCTATAGATTCAGGATTAGTTCCCGTGGATTGGAGGGTAGCTAATGTTATCCCACTTTTTAAGAAAGGAGGGAGAGAGAAAATGGGTAATTATAGACCAATTAGCCTGACATCAGTGGTGGGTAAGATGCTGGAGTCAATTATAAAAAAACCCATTGCAGAATATTTGGGTAGCAGTAACAGGATCGTTCCGAGTCAGCATGGATTTACGAAGGGGAAATTATGCTTGACTAAGCTTCTGGAATTTTTTGAGGATGTAACTAGGAAAATGGACATGGGAGAGCCAGTGGATGTAGTGTACCTGGACTTTCAGAAAGCCTTTGATAAGGTCCCACATAGGAGATTAGTGGGCAAAATTAGAGCACATGGTATTGGGGGTAGGGTACTGACATGGATAGAAAATTGGTTGGCAGACAGGAAACAAAGAGTAGGGATTAACGGGTCCCTTTCAGAATGGCAGGCAGTGACTACTGGGGTACCGCAAGGCTTGGTGCTGGGACCGCAGCTATTTACAATATACATTAATGACTTAGATGAAGGGACTAAAAGTCACATTAGCAAATTTGAGGACGACACAAAGCTGGGTGGCAGTGTGAACTGTGAGGAGGATGCTATGAGGATGCAGGGTGACTTGGACAGGTTGTGTGAGTGGGCAGATGCATGGCAGATGTGGATAAATGTGAGGTTATCCACTTTGGTGGTAAGAACAGGAAGGCAGATTATTATCTGAATGGTGTCAAGTTAGGAAATGGGGAAGTACAAAGAGATCTGGGTGTCCTTGTTCATCAGTCACTTAAAGTAAGCATGCAGGTACAGCAGGCAGTGAAGAAAGCTAATGGCATGTTGGCCTTTATGACAAGAGGAGTTGAGTATAGGAGCAAAGAGGTCCTTCTGCAGTAGTACAGGGCCCTACTGAGACCGCACCTGGAGTACTGTGTGCAGTTTTGGTCTCCAAATTTGAGGAAGGACATTCTTGCTATTGAGGGAGTGCAGCTTAGGTTCACTAGGTTAATTCCCGGAATGGCGGGACTGTCGTATGTTGAAAGACTGGAGGGACTAGGCTTGTATACACTGGACTTTAGAAGGATGAGAGGGGATCTGATTGAAACATATAAGATTATTAAGGGGTTGGACACATTAGAGGCAGGAAACGTTCCCAATGTTGGGGGAGTCCAGAACCAGGGGCCACAGTTTAAGAATAAGGGGTAGGCCATTTAGAACGGAGATGAGGAAAAACTTTTTCAGTCAGAGAGTTGTGAATCTGTGGAATTCTCTGCCTCAGAAGGCAGTGGAGGCCAATTCTCTGGATGCTTTCAAGAGAGAGTTAGATTGAGCTCTTAATGATAGCGGAGTCAGGGGGTATGGTGAGAGGAATGGGGTACTGATTGTGAATGATCAGCCATGATCACATTGAATGGCGGTGCTGGCTTGAAGGGCCGAATGGCCTACTCCTGCACCTATTGTCTATCATTCTTGAACCGGGAGGTAATGATTCTCGGGCTTCTGTCCTATCTTCTTGACGGTAGCATTGGGGAAAAACACAGTGTGCCCTGAGTGGTGCTAGTTCTTGATAATATTAGCTTCCCTCTTTAGGCAGCGCTTCTTGTAGATCCCTTCCATGGTGGGGAGGTTAGTACCCATGATGGATTGGGCAATATCTACTATTTTCGACAGCTTCCTTCATTCTGGAGGTTTGAATTCTAACCCAGTTGCAGATGCAATCAGTCTATATGCTCTTCTGTGGAGAGGCTTGAGAGAGTGCTCAGCAGCATGTCAAATCTCCTCAAACCTCTGAGTAAGCAGAGTTGTTGGTGAGCTTTCTTTGTGCTTGTGTCAATATGCTGGGCATTATCAGAGATGTGCACCTCCAGGAACTCAAATCTATCCCGCCAATGAAGACAGGTCATGGACCCTCAGCTTTCCTTTCCTGAAGTCAGCAGCCATCTCCTTGATCTTTCTAATGTTAAATGCAAGATTGTTCTTCTGAAAGCACTTAAGCAAATCATCAATCTCTCCCCCCCCCCCCCCCCCCCCCCCCCCCAGAACTCTGACCCAACGATGCCCGTTATTTGTAAGACAATGGTGGTATCATCAGCAAATTGGAACTGTGTCTAGTTCCACAGTCTTGGGCATAGAGAGGATAGAGCAGGGGACTGAGCATGCAAACCAGAGGTGCCCCTATGCTCATGTTCAGTGAGGATGAGATGTCGTCGTAAATCTGCACTGATTTGGGGATGACGAAGTCGAGGATTCCGTGGTATAGGGAGGAGCAGAGATCCTATACCCTGAGTTTGATAATGTGTCCTGCACACGAGGGAGAATTTACAAATTTACCGAAGCCAATTAACCTACAAACCTGTACACCTTTGGAGTGTGGGAGGAAACCGGGGTACCCAGGGAACACCCCATGCGGTCACAGGGAGAATGTACAAACTCCTAATTTTGATCTTGAACTCTAAGCTGTAGTCGATGAACAACAGCCTGACCTAAGTATTCCTGCTGTCCAAGTGGTCCATCGCAGAATGGAGCAACAACAAGATGACATTTGATGTTAATCTTTGTGCTGGTATGTGAATTAATGTGGATGCAGTTTATTAGTGGTAGGAGTTGATTTGTGCTATTGAGAATCTCTCAAAGCACTTATTCACAATGGATGTGAGTACCACCAGTTGATGGTCAATGTGACATGTTGCCTTGTTCTTCTTGGGCACCAGTATTATGGATGTCGGTTTAAACCAGGTGGGGATCTCGGACCATAGTAGTGAGAGGTTGAAGGTGTCCATGAAAACTTGAGAATGCAGCCAGATATACCATCAGGGCCGGATGCTCTTCAAGGTTCAACCTGATGAAGGTCTTCTGACTTTGACCATGGAGACTGAGATCACTGGATTATCGTGAAGGTACATTGTTCTCCCTTTTTGAAGCGTGCATAGAAAGAAAGCATTAAGTTGCCCGGGAATGATGTTTTGTTGTCATCTCACCTATTCTGTTTCACATTGTAGGAGAAGATGGCATGCAAGCTGTTCATTCGTCTGAGCCTCCAGTTTAATTAAGAAGTGTCTCTTTACATTCGTGATTGCCTTCTGAAGCCCATACCTGAACTTCTTGTATGACTCTGGATTGTCCGATCTGATCATAGCAGGTCTAGTCAGTAGATTGAAGATCACCTGCTTCATCCAAGCTTCTGCTTAGGGAACACTTGGATGGTCTGGATAGGAACACTTGTCTCTACACATTTCCTTATGATGTTAGTAAGAACCATGATGTATTTGTTGAGGTCCATTGCTGAGTGCTTGAACATTGCCTCGTCTATCGAGTCTAAGCAATTGTCTGCCTTCCCTGACCTCTTTGGACCACCTTCTTCAGTGGCTGAATATATGTAGGAAAGATCACAGCTGGGTGTCTAATTTTTACAATGTGCCGGCATGTGATGGAGTGATAAGCATCTCCGATGATAGAGTAGCAGTGGTCAAGAGCATTTGATTCTGTGGTTCAGCAGGAAATGTGCCGATGGTAGTCCTCTTCAAGCTAGCCTTGTTGAAGTTCCTGGCAATGGCATTGCTAGGAGGGTGAAGGCATTAGAGCATGCCATCTGGTGTTTGTTGAACTTTGTGAAACAGTGTAGGAAAAGAGAACAGAAATTGGAAAGAGAAAGAGACAGAAAAGGTAGGCAGTTTGAGGCCATGTGGACAGAACAAGAGTATTGTTTGGTGTATCATTCCTCAAATGCTCGCCGAACATCTGCCTGGAGTGGTTTGTGGACTGCAGTTATTATGATGGAAATGAATTTCCTGAGAAGGTAGGAGAGGCGGCACTTCACTGCTGGATGTTTCATGTGCTAACAAATGGAGCATTTTCAGATCGACTGCAGCAGTTCAGGAAGGTGACAATGGAATAAGGTTAAAGTAGGCAAAAGGGTGGAAGGCAGGAAAAATGAATTGATAAAAGAGAGAGTGCAGGGCGACAGGCATGTAGAGTAGGTGTAACTGCAAACATAATTACCCGAAATTATCAAAAGAATGTGGAAGGGATGCTGGAAATCTGAAATTAAAAATGCGAGAGATGCTGATTATGTGAAATTGTTGCTATCCATGTTAAGTCAAGTACACTATAATATGCCAAATTATAGGATGAACTGTGGTTGCTCTTTGTGCTGATGTTCAACTTTGTGAAACAGTGTAGGAAAAGAGAACAGAAATTGGAATGGGAAAGAGACAGAAAGGTTAGGCAGTTTGAGGCCATGTGGACAGAAAAGGGTATTGGGTTACATTTAAATGCAGTTCGTTTGTGGTTGCATGGTGTAACTGGCTCGTTAGAATCTGAAAATAATTTTAAAAATCTCAATCATCTGGTGTCTGATATCTCTACAACCTATTCAAGCAACAATCAGACTTAATGTACACATAAAATTGTACTTTAAAGGCACTCTGTCAACAAACCGTGTTAAGTTCTCTCTCACCAACAGGATAGACCCACCAAAGGTTGTGGTTAATTATTATTATAATGCAGGAGGGAGCCCTCAAAATTTCTTCCAGTGCCCATGATGGTCTCATAGCATCAGTTCAAAAAAGGGCATCAAAATCACCTCCCAATTCCCACTTATTGATGTAATTAATAAGCACCTCTCTTTCCTGAACAGTGCTTGATCGAATTGTTGAAACCAGCAAGGGCACAGAATACGTTTTGAATGGTGGATTTCAGTGTCCATTGTCATTATCAAACTGGCTGTGTCTTGGTGGGCAAAGTTTTCAGATGGGTCTGTGTGACTAATTAGGGAGCAAACATAACCTACTTGAGCAAATCCTGGAGGAAATCAGCAGGTCAGGCAGTATTTGTGGAGGCTTTGAACAGATGAAGTCTGGGTTGGGACCCTTCATTCAGATTTGACTCCACCTCCACCCACCCTGTCTCTTGGAAGTATGGCATCCCTAACTCTCAATTTCTCCATCTCTGCCTCCCTGCTCCCAATATGAAGCTTTCTACTCTTTCTTTTGCAAACATGGTTTCCCCCCTGCTGTTGTGATTGCAACCCTCCCATGTGTCTCCTCTGTGTCACATGGTTCTACTTTCGCTCCCCCTCCCCACAGATGGAACAAGGATAGAGTTTTCCTGATCCCCACCAGCCTCCGATTCGCCTACATTTCCACCACTTTCAATGTGATCCCGCCACAAGTCACATCGTCCACACCAACTTTCGCTTTCCATGGAGACCATTTCCACTGCAGCTCCTTGGTTTGTTTATCTCCTCCTAACCAACCTGACCCCTTCCCAAGTACTATCCCTTGCAATCGCAGGAGATGAGACACCTGTCCCTACATGTCTTCAACAACCTGGGAGACGCAGTCACCATTGACCAGAAACTCAAGTGGACCAGCCACAAATATTGTGTTTACAAGACAGATTAAAAGCTGGGTTTCTTGCAGCTAAATTGCCTCCTAAATCTCCAAAACTGTTGTCAGCATGTCCAAGTCAGAAGTATGTTGGAATAGTATCCATTTGCCAGGATAAATTAAACTTCAACAACTTGAAGCTCCAACTACACTCAAGAACAAAACAGACTGCAGCTCCTTGATTAGAATTTTGTCCATTGCCTTAAATCATCACAATGTGGCTGCTTTGTATACCATCTGGAAAATGTATTGCAGTTACTCGTCCAGACTCCTCTGAGATTAATCTGACTTTGTCAGGATTTGGGTTCTGTAACATCGGATGGTGAGTGCGTGGCGCAGCGTGTGCTGCAAAGCCAGGTGCCAGAGCTACTGCCACCTGGAGCTATTCCTTCTATGTTTGCTAATGGTGCACGGGAACTGCCAACAGGAAAACAACTGGTGGTAAGGGGGCTGGGGTATTTCTTCTCACGCCCTTGAAGGTGTTGTGGATGCTCTGAGGTCGGCTGCATTGTGTTGGAGCAGTGGCCGTGTGAGGTGATCGATCGCACATTCGGCGATTGATATGTCTGGGTTGAAGCGTTGGCGGGACACACTGCTGAAGGCCCTGTAACAGCCTGAGGTTCGAGTACAAGAGACAAAGCTCCAAGTGGCCAAGCGCATGGATTGGATGTGGCCTGCAGTGCACAGATCAGTGATGGAGGGCACCAACAACATTGCCTTATCAGGTAGACCCTGCAGCTCTTACCCATTGCTGCCACCAGGACAATGGGCCTTTTTGGCAAAGTGAAGACTCTACATTTTTAACAGCTTTGCACTTGAATCATACAAAATGGACCGTGGCGACTCTTGTGTACTCAGTCTGAAGAAGGGTTTCGACCCGAAACGTCACCCATTCCTTCTCTCCTAGATGCTGCCTGACCTGCTGAGTTACTCCAGCATTTTGTGATACCTTGTGTACTCAGTGTTATCTACTGCTCGTATACTTGTACTTAAGTAGCCTAGTTATAGTAAGATTTTTGTTGAACTGTGCAAAAAATAAATGTTTACCCAGTTACATGTGATAATAAAATATAATTGAACCATTGAATGTTACAAGGTCTAAATTTGTGCGAATGCTTAAAAGAATTGTGGGAATATATTTCAAAGATGAGTTGCTTCCATTCGAGTTCTGCATTCTGATATCACTGAAAATCTTTTGCAGAGGTAACAGGTAATATAAGTACTTGACAGAGAAGAAGGAATGGGTTGCTTCAGATATGGACTCCTGCCACTGTTTATGCGTGATCTCAGCATACTCCCATTAGAGGCTTTAGGTGCATCGTGCCTTCACAAAAGTGGAAAATGGAAAATATTAATTATATTAATTAAAATGTGTGTATGAAACTTTAAATGAATTATTGTTTGTGAATTTTGAATGTGTTGCAAACTTAAAATCAGTTTGCCATTGTGAAGATCATAAAATATTTTACTTTAGTGCAGCTCAAAATTATTTTTTATTATTTTTAATACAGAGTGCGTTAGTTCATTGTGCAGATACAAAGATTTTGTTTAAATCCAAGTGTCAATGCATGGTTGAATATAGTCCAAGGCCAGGACAGACAAATTTTCGGTTTGTAGGAATTGGTCAGTTTGTAAGGAGTAGAGAGAACAGGCAGGAATGTGAAATGTAGAAATGACACTAGGAGCTGGAGTAACTCAGCAACGTCTCAGGAGATGGATAGGTGATTTTTTGGATCAGGACTCTTCTTCAGACTGTTTGAATGAAATTTTTAGCATTGATTTCATTGAATAGCCTACTACTATTTCTGTTTCTTGTGTTCTTTCATGTAACTGGTATGCTTTAAATAGTAGTTGCTGTGGATTTCTTTTTACATTTTCTTGGAATATGGATAGCATTGGGATTATTGTCTTTGACTACATGCCTTGATAAATTGTTGATCAGCCCTCTTGTTTTACCACCAGTTATCATGACTATAGTGTTTCCCTAATAAAAAGGTAGGGATTCCAGCATTTAGTTTAAGAAAATAACTGCAGATGCTGGTACAAATCAAAGGTATTTATTCACAAAATGCTGGAGTAACTCAGCAGGTCAGGCAGCATCTCAGGAGAGAAGGAATGGGTGACGTTTCGGGTCGAGACCCTTCTTCTCGAGACCCTTTATATTTAAGGCTTCATACTTGACTTCATACACTTCACTTCCAATTTCCATCCTGCCCTTAAATATACCTGGACTATCTCCGATATCTCCCTCCCGTTTCTGGATCTCACCATCTCCATCACACGAGACAGACTAGTGACTGACATCTACTATAAACCCACTGACTCGCACAGCTATCTGGACTACACTTCTTCCCACCCTGTCTCCTGCAAAAAGTCTATCCCCTACTCCCAATTCCTCCGTCTACGCCTCATCTGCGCCCGGGATGAGGTGTTTCACACTAGGGCATCAGAGATGTCCTCATTCTTCAGGAAACGGGGCTTCCCCTCTTCCATTATAGATGAGGCTCTCACTAGGGTCTCTTCTACATCCCGCAGCTCCGCTCTTGCTCCCCCTCCCCCAATTCGTAACAAGGACAGAATCCCCCTCGTTCTCACCTTCCACCCCACCAGCCAGCGTATCCAACAAATCATTCGCCAACATTTCCGTCACCTCCAACGGGACCCCACCACTGGCCACATCTTCCCATCCCCTCCCCTTTCTGCGTTCTGCAGAGACCGTTCCCTCCGTAACTCCCTGGTCCACTCGTCCCTTCCTACCCAAACCACCCCATCCCCGGGCACTTTCCCCTGCAACCGCAGGAGATGCAACACCTGTCCCTTTACCTCCCCCCTCAACTCCATCCAAGGACCCAAACAGTCTTTCCAGGTGAGACAGAGGTTCACCTGCACCTCCTCCAACCTCATCTATTGCATCCGCTGCTCTAGATGTCAACTTCTTTACATCGGTGAAACCAAACGCAGGCTCGGCGATCGCTTCGCTCTACACCTTCGCTCAGTCTGCCTTAACCAACCTGATCTCCTGGTGGCTGAGCACTTCAACTCCCCTTCCCACTCCGTCTGACCTTTCTGTCATGGGCCTCCTCCAGTGCCATAGTGAGGCCCACCGGAAATTGGAGGAACAGCACCTCATATTTCGCCTGGGCAGCTTGCAGCCCAGCGGTATGAACATTAACTTTTCCAACTTTAGATAGTTCCTCTGTCCCTCTCTTCCCCTCCCCCTTCCCAGATCTCCCACGGTCTTCCTGTCTCCACCTATATCCTTTCTTTGTCCCGCCCCCCTGACATCAGTCTGAAGAAGGGTCTCGACCCGAAACGTCACCCATTCCTTCTCTCCTGAGATGCTGCCCGACCTGCTGAGTTACTCCAGCATTTTGTGAATAAATACCAGCATATAGTTTGAGTTGTGAGGAAGGAACAATAATTAACATTGAGTTAGAACTTTGTTTGAAATGGAGGAAAACATAGGGCTAATGCCTTTCCTAGATAATTTTTATGTTTTTTCCACCAGAGACTCTTATTTCTAACTGATAAAATAGCTTTGAGTTTGTGCGTTGAATCTTTCATCTTTTAACTATGGAACCTAGTGCAGTCTTGATAAAGGAATGGATTTTGTCCAATGTCTAACCAGCAAATTGCTTTGTCTTGAATTATAAAAATTATTTTGTGTCTTTAATTCTCGTACAGCTGTGCTTGTCTGCAAAAGGCGAATATCCATTCATGTTTTGTTGGTTTTGATTAGGCTTAGAGGGATAGAAGATAAGTCATTTATTCTGAAGCAGCCTGTCCTCTATACAGTTTAGACAAATCCAAACTGGTTCTTTTAAGCTTCCTGTCACAGGTGGCATCCCTAATGTTGATCGTGAGGAATTTAGCAGTCATTTTACCAATAAAGGCCATAGAGATAATTTGATCCGCTGTTCAAGATTATCATTGTGTCCTATTTCAATCATGCTAATGACTATCTTCGACATGACAGCTCGTGATCAGGCCTTATAAACCAATGTGTATTGTTCCATTTTCAGTCAGTGCTGCAAGGGAAACTAAATGCAATTGAACAATAGTGAAGAGTCCCACTGATTTTATAACTATTATATGAAGCATTTTCAAGATGCCTAATTTGTTCTACTTTTTAATCCTACCTGATTATTACTGAATTTGAACAGTTGTTTAGCTCTCCCTGTAAAACAAGAACATAGTCTGACAGCTCACTTAAGACAAAAGTGTATTATTGTTAATCTTCACTTCCAAACATTTACACCAGCAAAAGTATTGAAGATGAATTCCTAATTATAAGAACTCTCTATTGCTAAAATTTAACAGTATTGCATAAGGCAACAGTGCAAAGGATATTTCAAATAATATCTTCCCAAAGTCCCAGCAATTTCCAAGAAATTGAGTGAAAATAATCACTAATGTTAAATATAAAATGGAACCAAACAGATGTATCATGGCTATGCCCTTTAGAGTGTATTTTTCTTAGAAACATAAATAGGTGCAGGTGTAGGCCATTCGGCCCTTCGAGCCTGCACCACCATTCAATATGATCATGGCTGATCAGCCAACTCAGTATCCCGTACCTGCCTTCTCTCCATATCCCCTGATCCCTTTAGCCACAAGGGCCACATCTAACTCCCTCTTAAATATAGCCAATGAACTGGCCTCAACTACCTTCTGTGGCAGAGAATTCCACAGATTCACCACTCTCTGTGTGAAAAAAAACGTTCTCATCTCGGTCCTAATAGACTTCCCCCTTATCCTTAAACTGTGACCCCTTGTTCTGGACTTCCCCAACATCGGGAACAATCTTCCTGCATCTAGCCTGTCCAATCCCTTAAGAATTTTGTAAGTTTCTATAAGATCCCCCCTCAATCTTCTAAATTCCAGCGAGTACAAGCCGAGTCTATCCAGTCTTTCTTCATATGAAAGTCCTGCCATCCCAGGAATCAATCTGGTGAACCTTCTCTGTACTCCCTCTATGGCAAGAATGTCTTTCCTCAGATTAGAGACCAAAACTGTACGCAATACTCCAGGTGTGGTCTCACCAATGCCCTGTACAACTGCAGCAGAACCTCCCTGCTCCTCTACTCAAATCCCCTCGCTATGAATGCTAACATACCATTCGCTTTCTTCACTGCCTGCTGCACCTGCATGCCTACTTTCAATGACTGGTGTACCACGACACCCAGGTCTCGTTGCATATCCCCTTCTCCTAATCGGCCACCATTCAGGTAATAGTCTGCTTTCCTGTTCTTGCCACCAAAGTGGATAACCTCACATTTATCCACATTATACTGCATCTGCCATGCATTTGCCCACTCACCTAACCTATCCAAGTCACGTTGCAGCCTCCTAGCATCCTCCTCACAGCTAACACTGCCCCCCAGCTTCGTATCATCCGCAAACTTGGAGATGTTGCATTCAATTCCCTCGTCTAAATCATTAATATATATTGTAAATAGCTGGGGTCCCAGCACTGAGCCTTGCGGTACCCCACTAGTCACTGCCTGCCATTCTGAAAAGGACCCGTTTATTCCTACTCTTTGCTTCCTGTCTGCCAGCCAGTTCTCTATCCGCATCAATACTGAACCCACAATACCGTGTGCTTTAAGTTTGCATACTAATCTCTTATGTGGGACCTTGTCGAAAGCCTTCTGAAAGTCCAGATATAACACATCCACTGGTTCTCCCTTATCCACTCTACTAGTTACATCCTCGAAAAATTCTATAAGATTCGTCAGACATGATTTACCTTTCATAAATCCATGCTGACTTTGTCCAATGATTTCACCATTTTCCAAATGTGCTGCTATCCCATCTTTAATAACTGACTCTAGCATTTTCCCCACTACTGATGTTGGACTAACTGGTCTGTAATTCCCTGTTTTCTCTCTCCCTCCCTTTTTGAAAAGTGGGGTTACATTAGCTACCCTCCAATCCTCAGGAACTACTCCAGCATCTAAAGAGTTTTGAAAAATTATCACTAATGCATCCACTATTTCTGGGGCTACCGCCTTAAGCACTCTGGGATGCAGCCTATCTGGCCCTGGGGATTTATCGGCCTTTAATCCATTCAATTTACCTAACACCACTTCCCGACTAAACTGGATTTCACTCAGTTCCTCCATCTCATTTGACCCCTGGTCCCCTGCTATTTCCGGCAGATTATTTATGTCTTCCTTAGTGAAGACAGAACCAAAGTAGTTATTCAATTGGCCTGCCATGTCCTTGTTCCCCATGATCAATTCACCTGTTTCTGACTGCAAGGGACCTACATTTGTTTTAACTAATCTTTTTCTCTTCACATATCTATAAAAGCTTTTGCAGTCAGTTTTTATGTTCCCTGCCAGTTTTCTTTCATAATCTATTTTCCCTTTCCTAATTAAGCCCTTTGTCCTCCTCTGCTGGACTCTGAATTTCTCCCAGTCCTCTGGTAGACTGCTTTTTCTTGCTAATTTGTACGCTTCATCTTTTGTTTTGATACTATCCCTAATCTTCCTTGTTAGCCACGGATGCACTACCTTCCCTGATTTATTTTTTTGCCAAACTGGGATGAACAATTGTTGTAGTTCATCATTAGCTGAGGTTAACATAAAGTATTTGGGTGCATTTTAATTTTATTACTGAGCACATCTCTTAATCTGGAGTGCAATCAAGAAACAATGATTTTAACCATAAACTGCTAATTTTTTCATTTTGTAGAGCTGCTGCCTCACAGCGCCAGAGACCTAGGTTCGATCCTAGCTACGGGTACTGTCTGTACGGAGTTTGTACGTTCTCCCAGTGACCGTGTGTGTTTTCTCCGGGTGATTTTTTTGTTACATCACTTGGGAATCAATGCACTTTTTAAATGAATTGCTAAGTACAGTGATGTTGATGCAAATATCAGTCATTTTGAATCCATGAAGGTCCCAGTGTTCACCAACACAAGCTGGGATCAGGTCATCTGTTACTTAATGTTGCATTGCGGAAAAATACTGGAATTGGTGCCAATGATTTCAGGATTATTGGCATTGTGTTTTTGATACCTGCCTCGATGTCTAGTTTAATGTATTTTATAGGTGATCTTTCAATAGTGCACACTCTCATTCAGCAGTGAAATGAAGTTTGAATCTATTTTCATTGACCACTGCCACAGATAATAAATGGGCACTTGACTGAGCTTCAGAGGACTGCTGGCATCTCTAAGTGTACTGTGTAAGTAAAATCAGTACCGACAGGAGAAATATATGGGGGCACGGGGCGGTTGTGTTGGGTGGGGTGAAATATGATATCTTCTATCAGCTATTTGCCGATGCCGTGATATATTTTGCCATATGAACCTAGAATTGTGTTCATTCATAGCTACTGAAAGCCAGTTTGGATCCAGGCTTTCAATGAGAAGCTTGAGAGTTTGTTCTCAAAATACATGTTGTAGGCAAAATATCAAGACTGGGAATTTGTTTCCTTTTAACTCCAAATTGGAAGATGGTTCCAGTTAAGTAACTCAACACAGACCTCAAATACGAACATGGACAGATTTATATTGTGCCAAATTTTAAAGCACATGATAAACTTGTAATTACTCAATTTTGTGAAAGCACTGTAAACATTTTTCCTGCTTAAAATTGTCTAAAATATGGACAGCATTGCACAGAAGTGCTATTAACATGATCGAGAATAGCTATCTCTAACCCAAAACCATTGGAATTGGAGATGTGCCCACAATGGTGAAGAGTGGGGAGGTAAATGTTAACGATATATGAAAGCTTTTTATAAATTTGAGGTTTGCCTTTGATTTAATCAATGCCAGATTTGCTTATAAAATTAATTTAATAAGAAAGTTTTAATCACATTCCAGAACACCTGTTTTGCTGATCTTGTTGTATGTGTATAATCTAGTTTATGAGATGGGGCAAAATAGAAGCATTATTCAAGCAAATGTGGAATAACTACAAAAGCAACTTAATGAGAAGAAAGTGGTTGATCTTTAAACTTAAAACAATATATATTTTAAGAATTATGTTCATTCCGTATCCCCACACACTTCAGGTATAAAAACTATCTTGATTGGCTTGAGGGAAATTGTTTTCTGACAACAGCTTTAAATATTACTGGACCAAGTACACCCGTTGGGTCCAAACCTCTCCTGCATTGGTGCAGCACCCCCCCCTACCCTGGCTCTGACCTCTGCCCCATTTCTCCTGCGGGCCAGGCGTGGAGCTGAAGCATCTCCTGCAGCTCGGCTGCAATCGGCGGGGAGGGCCATCTTGTGGATCCTCTGCCACGCGCTGCACCACGGGAGGAAGGTCAGGCGCAGGGCATGCAGGGACGGGCACTAGTCCTCCCGCTGGTCCCCCGGGGGGGGGGGGGCACATTTATTAAAGTTAATTAGGTAAATTGTTTTTTAAAAGTAACAAAAGTAGGTTTAATTAGACCACGGGGGAATGGTGAGTAGGGTGGGCCTAAAATTGTCGCGCTGTTTTGTACCGTTTTGGCTGTGTAGAGGGCAAGGTACACACATAAACATATACACAAACAAACCGAGCGTTTTAGACAGACAGACAGACAGACAGACAGACAAACAGACAGTCAACTGAAGCTGCCGTGCATCATGATTTTCTTGTACATTGCATAAAGCCTTAGAAATCATTTTCTTGGGATTTTTCATGATGCTAAAGACTTGTAATTATTATCATTAATTTCAGTAACCTCAATGAGTGCAGAATCAGTAAAATGCTTTGTGTTATGTCAACTGCAAAATTGATGGTTGTGAAGGATAAGTGAGGTTCCCATTTGAGAAATATCACTTGTACTTTGAGTCAAGTGACAGTGAGAAGTAAATTCTAAATTCCTTCTGCAAAGTTGAACAGAGTCATAGACTTTTCATAGCATCATCTGATACAGATAGAACAGATGCCACTGGCTCTCCCTAACTATTTTTGGAAACAACCCTGTTTTTATATTTAAAATTTCTCACAACCACAGAAACCAAATGGAAACATGAAGTTGTCATGTAATAATTGACAGATTATGTAATTAAATTGGTTTAAATTTTCTAAAGCAATATATAAAATAACATAAGTAAATTTTGGTTTAATTTTGAAGAAAGGAATGTCTGCAGCGGGTCCCAAATCCTTCTCCTCTTTCCTGTCTTTCTTTGTCTGTCTGTCTCTTTTGCTTTCCCTCCCATCCTTTCCCATTTTGTCCCCTTGTCTGCTTCCAAAGGATTCTAGCCACTGCCTTTAGATGCCAGCAAGTCAGGTTATGCCACAATTGTCTTGCTCAGACTAATACAAACTTTTGAGGTGAAAGGTAGTGTGGCAATCTAGCAACAAAGAGCAAGAGACTGACAAAATGAGGAGATGGAATCCAATAGCGTATCTGGGGGTTGGGCAGATGGAGCCGGAGGTGAGGGCATTCTTGACAGTCTGAGCTTTTCTGCTGACGTTTCAACCCACAGCATAAACACACGGATCTGAATATCTAACCCTTAGCCAGAAATCTAGTGTACTGGGCTCCTGAGCTGCACTGAACTGTACTCGGCTACTGAGCTGCACTGAACTGAACTAGGTTACTGAGCTGCACTGAACTTAACTAGGCTAACAATCCAGAGAAAAAGCAGGACCACCAGGGTGGTGATCTCAGGATTGCTTCCAGTACCTCGTGCTAGTGAAGGTAAGAACAGGAAGATTGGGGAAATGAATGTGTGGCTGACGAGTTGGGGCAGGAATTTAGATTTCTGGATCACTGGGTTCTCTTCTAGGGCAGGGGTGACCTGTACAAAAGGGATGGGTTGCACCTTAACTGGAGGAGTACCAAAATCCTGGCAGGCATGTTTGCGAATGCTACACAGGAGGGTTTAAACTAAATTGGCAGGAGGGTGGGATCTCATACAGGACAGAGGCAGGTGAGACATTAGAAGTTGGTATGGAGGGTGGTGAGGGAAGGGTTAGTGGACAGAATAGGCAGGTGAAAGGCGGAGAGCGAGGAAGGAGGGTTGGTAGCCCCTTCTGTACTACTTTAGATAGAGATAGAAAATGGGTGCAGGAGGAGGCCATTTGGCCCTTTGAGCCAGCACCGCCATTCATTGTGATCATGGCTGATCATCCACAATCAGTAACTTTGTTTCAACAGAAGGAGTAAAACTTGATGGACATCAATTGAGGTAGCTCATTCGGACACGTATGCACCCATAGAAAGCATCATATCAGGATGCCTCGCAGCTTGCCATTGCAATGCCTCTGCCTAAGACTGTAAGAGATTATAGTGAGTTGTAGACACTGCCCAGTTCATCACACATCCTTCTCTCCCCCCCCCCCCCCCCCCCCAGCTTCTTGTGCTCTCTGAAGCATTTTGTAAATTTCAGTGAGATCATCTCTCATTCTTCTAAACATCAGCAATTACAGGTCTAGTCCACTCAGTCTCTTCTTTTACAGAAACCTTGCCCAAGCAACCGATCTTGTGAATCTTTGCTGCATTCTCTCTGTGGCAAGTCTATCCTTGATTAAATAAGGAGACCAAACCTGCACACCAATGTACCAGTTTTGCAAGGGTTTTCTAGCAGTGAGTCCATCAGTCCCTTGCTGAGGCTACAATGATTGCTAAATGTTTTGTGAAGCATACGTGTGACACGCAGATGATGGTGATGGTGTGAGTGAATGTGGTAAATTTGATTCTAACTGAGCACATTGCTTTGCTCTGAATGGTGTGAAGCTTCATAAAACATTAAAAAACACTTATCACAGTACATGGAAAGTATTCCATCAAGCTGCTGATGTCCTTGTAGACATTAGTTAGTCAGGAGGGATGTCTTTCCCAAGTAAACTGTATTTGAAGCTGACTAGTTAAGTTTCTGATCTATAGTAACCTCCAGGGTATTGATTGCGGGGAATTCAGTGATGTAATAATATTAAACGTCAAAGTAAGTTGGAGATTGCCTTGCTCATATACAGTATGACTATGTAATTGGCATATATTTCACAAAATGCTGGAGTAACTCAGCAGGTCAGGCAGCATCTCAGGAGAGAAGGAATGGGTGACGTTTCGTGTCGAGACCCTTCTTCAGACTGATGTCAGGTGGGCGGGACAAAGGAAGGATATAGGTGGAGACAGGAAGATAGAGGGAGAACTGGGAAGGGGGGGGGGGAAGAGTGGGACAGAGGAACTATCTAAAGTTGGAGAAGTCAATGATCATACCGCTGGGCTGCAAGCTGCCCAGGCGAAATATGAGGTGCTGTTCCTCCAATTTCCAGTGAGCCTCACAATGGCACTGGAGGAGGCCCATGACAGAAAGGTCAGACTGGGAGTGGGAGGGGGAGTTGAAGTGCTCAGCCACCGAGAGATCGGGTTGGTTGAGGCGGACTGAGCGAAGGTGTTGAGCGAAACGATCGCCGAACCTACGTTTGGTTTCGTAGATGTAAATAAGTTGACATCTAGAGCAACGGATACAATAGATGAGGTTGGAGGAGGTGCAGGTGAACCTCTGTCTCACCTGGAAAGACTGTTTGGGTCCTTGGATGGAGTTGAGGGGGGAGGTAAAGGGACATGTGTTGCATCTCCTGCGGTTGCTGGAGAAAGTGCCCGGGAATGGGGTGGTTTGGGTAAGAAGGGATGAGTGGACCAGGGAGTTACGGAGGGAACGGTCTCTGCAGAACGCAGAAAGGGGAGGGGATGGGAAGATGTGGCCAGTAGTGAGGTCCCATTGGAGGTGACGGAAATGTTGGAGGATGATTTGTTGGATACGCTGGCTGATGGGGTGGAAGGTGAGAACGAGGGGGAGCAAGAGCGGAGTTGCGGGATATAGAAGAGGCTCTAGTAGAGGCCCTAGTGAGAGCCTCATCTATAATGGGAGAGGGGAAGCCCCGTTTTCTGAAGAATGAGGACATCTCTGATGCCCTAGTGTGAAACATCCCATCCCGGGCGCATATGCGGCATAGACGGAGGAATTGGAAGTAGGGGATAGACTTTTTGCAGGAGACAGGGTGGGAGAAAGTGTAGTCCAGATAGCTGTGCGAGTCAGTGGGTTTATAGTAGATGTCAGTCACTAGTCTGTCTCCTGTGATGGAGATGGTGAGGTCCAGAAACGGTAGGGAGATGTTGGAGATAGTCCAACTATATTTAAGAGCAGGATGGAAATTGGAAGTGAAGTGTATGAAGTCAGTAAGTTCTGCATGGGTACAAGAGGTACCAATGCAGTCGTCGATGTAGCGGAGGTAGAGTTCGAGGATGGGGCCAGTGTACGTCTGGAACAGGGATTGTTCGAAGTACCCGACAAAGAGGCAGGCATAGCTAGGGCCCATGCGAGTGCCCATAGCTACGCCTCTGGTTTGGAGCTTCGACTCGACCGCATGTAATTGGCATATGTCAGCCATACTTAATGCTGTCCCAATCTCGTAGTATTTATGAATAAACTGTATTATCAGAGTAGTTGTGTTTGCCATGGAAGGTTTAAGTGTATATATATATATATGTGATTTTCTTCCCTCCTGATTGTGGTGGAGGGAAGAAAATCAGAATTTTGTCCAAATCTGCATTACTGCTCAATAAAGGAAACAGTGCACAATTATCTTAGCAACCTCGAAAAGCACAGTTATTGTAAATTGTATTTGAAACAATGTGAGTGCTGCTCTGTGAATTATTGTCATTTATCATCCTTATTTATGAGCTTTTAGTTGCGCATATTATATGCCAATTGCCGGAGAAATAATGAAGATTTTTAGAAAACAGCTTGGGAATCTGGCCGTTGAAATATGTCTGCAGGTATTTTTGAGTGGAAGAAGTGTTGTCATAACAACAAGTGGGTGGTGAGATATATACAATCTGGACATAAGGACTGCATGCTTGTAAAATAATGATAATAAGGAAAGAATGTGCACACGGCTGAAATATTTGTCATCTTTGTGGGAAATAGTGCTTTCACCCTCTGGGATATGCAGGCTTCTGAGAAGATTCTGGAGCTTATAGCAGAGTTATTTCAGTAGCTGTATTCTTCTGAGTTATAAAAATTATGTCTTCAAGACCCTTAAGCACTGAGAATGCAATTCACTATTTTTGCATCTTTGCAACGGGATAATAATCCTCTCCAAAAGATGCATCTGAGCTCGAGCAGAAGAGTTGCTGGCTGACATTTATCTTTAAACGTACTTAAAATAGATGATCTGACCAATGAATTGGATGTCATTTATAGGGACAAATGATCTGCTGAATTGGCGACTGCAAGATGGTTTTTACACGTAAAAATAATAAGGAATTGACTATACATGGACTTATCAATGGTCACCTTGATCAGTGTTCTGACGTACAAAGTGATGCTATTAAAATGCAATACTTGATTTTCGTCATCTATAAAACTTTGAAAGACACTTAGTTGAAGGATCATGTGCACTTGGGCCATGCTATTTGAAGGATATTAATGAAGTTGAAAGGCTCTAGACCTGATTTTGATTTGAGCAAATACAAAGAATTCACAGAAAAATTAAGGCTGATTATAAAATCAAATTAAATTACAAATACATTTATAAAGATGTTTAGAATTTTGTAGGAGCAAAAAGACTGAATTTAAATAGCTTGGTTTCAGTGATTTGGGGAGTCAAAAGAGGGTAAGAAAATAGACTGCTGGAAGAATTCAGCAGATCAAGCAGCATCTACGGAGGCAAAGAGATGGTCGATGTCTTGGGTTGAGAACCTGCATCAAGACAGAATATAGTGGGAAGTTAGCCAGTACAGAGGATGAAAGGGAGCGATGAGACGGGTAGGTCATATGTGGAACCAGATAGGAAGGGGTGATGGAATCACGTGCTGTGATCGGTAGATGTGACCAGGTTGGTGAGTGGGTGCAGAAAGGTGATCCAAGGGAGAAAAAACACAAGATGGATAGATATGTGTGTGATAGGCAGATGGAACCAAGTGGGTGAGGGTAACGAGTCTTGGTAATGAGGGGGAGGGATGAGAAAATGAGCAAAGGGGGAAAGAGACGGGGGAGTAGGAATGTAACACAAGGGTTGTGGGTTACCTGATTTTGGAAACTTCAATATTCATACCATATGGGTCAGAGGCTACCCAAGTGCAATATAAGGTGTTGTTCTTCTAGTTTGCTTTTGGCTAAGCACGGCAGTGGGGAAGGCTGAGGGCAGATAGGTAGGTGTGGGAATGGGACAAGGAGTTGAAATGATATGCAACAGAAACTTAAAGTAGCTATTGCAAACAAAACACTGGTATCTTGCAGATTAAAAAACAGAGCGTAATGTTATGGGTCAAATTGTGCAGCAATTCGTTAAAATCTTGGATATGAGAAGACTTGCTGGAAGACTGGGATGTGCTGAGTGACAGATGATGGCGTATCTGTCCACACAAATCTAATGAAGGATCCTCATCTTGGTGGGATTCCTCAGCATCATGTTTTGGAATTTTCCTCCCTGATCCAATGCCAGTTATACCTGGCACCAGATCATAAACCCCATTCAATTGAATGGGGATTCCCATCATGGGGATAAGAAAGAATTGACTTGCTGCTTTTAATAAATTCTTAGCGATTTAGTACTCTTTTTGATATTGGAGATATTTAAAAACTCAAAATTAAGCGTCTTTGTTTTGGCAATAAGATAAAATTGTGCTCCCTAGCTTTGCCTCCTGTTAAAGAGGCCATTTCAAGCAGGGACCTCAGCGATACATTGCCCAGGGTTTACTCACCACTCGAGGTATTTAGATGCTTTGATCTTGTATAATCTTGCTAGGTGCAGTAAGTCTGATGGATTGGTCCTTGCATCCAGTCCAGATAAGTGCAGGCAGCCATGATCAACGGGGAAGGGCCAGGTCCAGTTTTATTCAACCTGATTGGACACCACAATGACAAAAATACATTTCTAACCAGTTACTGAATGACATGGTGTATGTTGTCATTTATATTTAGTTCACTCTTTAACAACATATTGTCTTTGGAGAATTCTTATTGTTAGTTTTTTGGTTTTAACAAAGACATTGGAATGTGTATATAAAATAGATCTTTTTCTTGGTTTACACCTAGGAAGAGTGCAAACAAATTTTGGCTCGACAGAAGTCTAATTCTCAGTCAGACTCGCATGATGATGAGATTTCACCACCACCGCCAAATCCAGTTGTAAAGGCCAGGCGCAGAAGAGGCGGTGTGAGTGCTGAAGTGTATACTGAAGAAGATGCAGTCTCTTATGTACGAAAGGTATGATACATATTTGGATTTTGTTCAGAGATCCAGGTCTGATTGCGACAACTGGCATTTTTTTCACCTTTGCTCACTTTGTCTTATTTTTCCTCGTTATCTTGTATTAAAAATCTGAATTCCCTACTACCTGGTAACATCAGTTTAGAACAGTTGACCAAAACCTTTAGCTGCTTAGACACAAAATGCTGGAGCAACTCAGCGGGTCAGGCAGCATCCCTGGAGAAAAGGAATAGGTGATGTTTCAGGTCGAGAAGGGTTTGCAGTTTCTTCCTACTCAGCCTTAGCTGCTTTGCTTTCTACTTCTGGCCTATCAACACAGACTTCATTTAAAATTTTCCCATCCTAATCCTGATCCTATATCTTTTTCTAATTTCTTTATCTTCCACCATATGCTATCTTATCTTGCCAAAGGGATCTATTTTGTTGCTCCTTGATTCCTCCACTGATCCACTGACCATCCTCTTCCCCATCATGACTTCTGTCTTAATTGATTATGTTAACGGTTCGATACAATACGATAGAACTTCATTTATCCCAGGAGGGAAATTGATCTGTTCATGCTGCACTGTCCAAAAGTCATTTGGACAGGAACATGGATGGAAATGGTTTAGAGGGATATAGGCCAAATGTGGGCAGGTGGAACTAACATAGGGCATCTTGGTCGGTATATGGGCCTGTTTCCATGCTGTATGACTCTGTGCTATTGTCCAGCTATCCAGCCTTGTTCTATCCTCAGTAAACCTGAATTCGTCCAAATCTCTGTTGTTCCTTCCCCAGCTCTTACTTTGTTTGCACCCTTTTATTTCTTATCTATATTGAACCGTAGCTAAACTATCTCAAATATATTAAATTTTCAACATGCTTTTCAAATCTCTCTATGAACTTGTCCCTCCCTAACTTAGTGACCCCTTACAGCTGAACAGTACCTTAAAATATCAGTGTTGCTTCAATTCTAGATTCATGATTAACCTGAACTTTGTGGACATTGGCCATGTCCCTCATGAGCTTGCAATGCCTGAACCATTGGAGTTCTTTTGCAAACTCTGTCTTTCTTCCTTAGTAAGATCCATCCTGAAACTTTACTTGCTTATTTGCCCCAAAACCTGTCTTGGAGAGAGTACAGAAAAGATTCACTAGATTGCTTGGATTGGAAAAATTGAGTTATGGGATACGATTGGATAGACTGGGCATGTTTTCCATGGAGCGAAGGAGGCTGAGAGGTGATGTGATAGAGGCATATAAAATTATAAGAGTAGATAGGGTAGATGGTCAGAATTTTTTAACAGTGATATGGGTATCAAAAACAAGAGGGCATAGGTGGTAAGGTAAGAGAAACGAGATTTAAAGGGATTTGAGTTGTTTTTTTTACATGGAGAGTGGTTGATAACTGGGACTCTGTGTCAGAGGAACTAGTGGAATCTGATAAATTCACTATATTTAAGAGACATGTAACCAGATATTTAAATAGGCAAGGCACAGTAGGAATCAGAGAGTGGACAAATGGGATTAATTTAGATAGGCACAAAGGTCAGACATGGTGGGTTGAAGGGCCTTTGTCACTCTGTACAACTCTGAATCTATGATTATAGACTTGATAATTTTATGTTCCATTCATTAGGGTAAAAGCACATAAGTTCCTAGTGGACATTTTATTGTGAATATCTATTACCATCTGAAAGCTGACAAATTCTGAAGTTGGCTTCATTTGTCTATACTGTTTTGTAGGTAATACCAAAGGACTACAAGACCATGACTGCCCTAGCAAAAGCTATTTCTAAGAATGTTCTTTTTGCTCACCTTGATGATAATGAACGAAGGTAGGAGGAATACTTGATGACCTTCAAGTTTGTTATTAGCAGTCTTAATGATGCCATTTGAATTTAACTAGTAATCATTCAGAATGAAAAAAGCTTAATGAATGAATGAAGGGTATTGCAACTTAATTTTACTGTTTATTGTATTTGTACAACATAGCATATTCTCATTTGGGCATTCTTTTTTCATATTGAAAGAGGGAGAGAGAAGTGCTTCTGTTATCAGCAAACTTTTGTTTCATATATTTTAGCCAATAAAATATGAGTTGATATGGAATATTGTGATGAAAATATTTTTAACTCATAATTATAAGAACCAGTTTGCATGTTTTAGTAAATGTTTTACCATCTTTGTCTGAAAATATGTTCCTACAATATAGAGTACAAAAGAGCTTTTGCTCAATCTTTATCGGGACTCCAAAGTCTAAAGTGTACTTATGATATATTGCAGAAAGGATTACTGATCAACGCTGTAGAAATGCAATTCTAAAGCTCTATTTGTAAGGGTACATTGTTGTACTTATCCACCAATTTTATCACAACCACCAAAACTCCTTCACTCCTTCTTCACAATATTTAGCGATTGCAGATAAAAATCCTTCAAGTTGCTTTCATAAATTCAATTACTTTGCGTTTGTGTCCAACATGTCTGCATGAGTAATGTTTATAACCTTTAAGGTGGCACAGTGGTGCAGCGGTAGAGTTGTTGCCTTACAGCATCAGAGACCCAGGTTCAATCCTGACTAGGGGTGCTATCTGTACAGAGTTTGTACATTCTCCTTGTGACCATGTTGATTGTCTCCAGGTGCTCTGGTTTCCACCCACATTTCAAAGAGGTTCCAGTTTGTAAATTAATTGGCTTTTGTAAATTGTCCCCAGTGTGCAGGATAGGACTGGTGCACAGGTGATCGTTGGTCGGCAAGATCTCAGTGGGCTGAAGGGCTGTTTCCACGCTGTATCTCTAAACTAAACTAAACTTTTTTTTGTGATTGAAATCGTTATTTTAACTGACATATTTTTGCAGTACAGTAAACCCACGTTTTAAGGACCCCTTTTATAACAGATTTTAGTTATAGCGGATGGACCTTCTCCTGCCACCCCGGCTCGCTCTATCATCGTGGGGATCCCTTTCCTCTCCTCACCACCTGCCACTTCTTGTTGGCCATCACTTTGTCTGCTCCCCACTCTACCACCACCTCCTCCTCTTTCTCCTGTTGCTTTGTCCACTCGGCCTCTCGCATGTCATCCTTGGTGGGATTGTGTTTTCAGCTTCATAGCTGGGAAGTAAATGTTTTTCCCCACCCTAATTCTTTACAGCAGGAAGGTCCAAGGGATGTGGGCAGGTCTCATGACTTATGCTGATCTACTTTCTTGCTCCAACATTGTAATGTTGAATGAAGAAGAGAATTGAAGAAGCACATAGCCACGTTAAATGAGGATTTGGCTGACGCTGTAAACTGCACTTCAGTAGTGGCCAACTTTTACAATTGATCAGCTTGTTTGCAAGAAATTCAGTAGTGAGCTTTCATGTGAGATTTAAAACAGAAGAATTAATAGCTGGCATGGATTTCAAAAGGAAAAGTCTTAGTTGATAACCTCATTGAATTATTAGCACCCATCTAATCAGAAAGTAGACAAGGATAATTCAGTTGTAATTATTTATCAATTAGCGACATACTAGACTAATGAATATAGACATAAAATGCTGGAGTACTCCAGCATTTTGCGTCTACCTTCGATTTAAACCAGCATCTGCAGTTCTTTCCTACACAGATTAATGAATATGGTCACCGCAAACACAGTTGGAACCCGTACCAGAATAATTAGCTTCCCAGTCTTGAGACCGTAGGCAGAATGTTGGGTTTAAGGAGAGGTATTTAGGAGAGTGCATTGAAAGTGAAATCTCAGAAAATGAGTACATTCACATTACATTTTATATATTTTTTAGATGTTTTCAAAAGGAGTGATCAAGAAGACCAATGTCTATGCATTTAAAAAGAGACTAGATCCAAATATAAGAAATAAGGAATTTGAAGGTTATTAAAACACAAACAAAGCATAAATCATAGTATGGACCCAGGGCCTGAATGGCCTGTTTATCTACATTTTATGCAATTCTGAACCAAGCCGTTTTTTCTCTTTGGTTTTAAACTGACATCAATCCATGTATGTCAAAAGTTTGAGAGCTAAAGATGAGGGTATTGGATAATCATGTCCTAGATTAATATCTTCCAGGTGGTTCTTCTCAGTCACATTGTTTTATGATGCTAATATATGTCTTGCATTTGAGAGGGAAGGTAGACATTCAGTTTAACAAGTCCACCAAAACCAGTAGCACAATCCCTCTAATATTTTTGGCAGGAGAACCTGCTGTATGTGGCTGAAGCAATCAAGGAATGCCTGGCTATTTAAGATCTGCACCCTATTTAAATCGTAGCAGTACACACTTGCTCCCACTGAGAGGCATTCTAAGAGCAAGAACTTATTGTCTAATCTGCAGGGTTTTTCCAGAATTATCTACTTTATTCCTGCCTTTATCAGGCCGCTCTCCCAATCTCATTTTGCCCCATTTGCCAAGGTACTTCTAAGCTCATTGTTTGCCCCATTAAAGGCAAAATGAAATATTTGATTGGTACCCATGCACCATTCCCTTTTACTTCCTCCTTCAATGGTACATCTACAGGATGCTTTACAGGAATCCATCATGGCTTCTGCAGGCAGCATGTCTTCAACCCATGGTGTCTTTAGCTTGGAAGCATGTGCACTGGAATATCACTCATAGCTACAGATTCCCCACGTGCATCCTGATTTTTAAAATACTTTGCTGGGCTTAATTATCATTTAGTCATTAGATTGCCATTGTTCCCTTTGAGATGGACAGTAAATTCTTGCTGTGCCTGTGATATCTACATCCCATGAACAAAAATCGGTTTATCTGATTTCAAATTATTTATTTTCATTTTTTGAATGCTTGGTGATTCTTGCATTGCAAATATGTGAAAAGCACTGAGTAATTTTAGAAAATGGTAAACCGCTGAATTTCCACTGTTATATTGCAACTAGCAATCTTTGGCACCGTTGAGGAAAGGTGTCAGTGACATAAGTACAATGGATGCTTTACAGAAAAGTTGTTAACAGGGCAAAGAGTACTTATGTCGAACAAAAACTGATGTTTTAAATAATAGAAGAACAAAAGACTGGAGATTACTTTCTCACATTGCAGGTTGGGTCGTCTCCCATGCTGTTGCTTCCCTGATAGCTTGTCCCTATTGAATTTCACTGAGTTTGTAATTGTCTAGAAAGAAACAAAGTGGAGTAACTTAGAAGGTCAGGCAGTATCCTTGGAAAACACGGAATGGTGACGTTTTGGGTTCGATCCCTTCAGGACCCTTCCTTGTCTGGGTTGGGACATATTTATATGATGCTATTAATGGTTTAAATTAAATCTAATCAAGAAAACTACAGGGAACAATTGTGAAAGTTCACCATAATTAAATCTTCCTTTGTCATTAAGAACTAGTCAAGTTGTTTAATAGTCATACGTACCGACAACAGAACAATGAAATTCATACTTGCTGCAGTTTAAGAGACTCGTAAATGTAATAGCGTACAAATAATATATAATATTCCAAAATACAATAAATTTATGTTATTGTAACCATAATAGTGCAACAGCTGAAGTCTGTCATGCAAACAAAGAAGTCCATGGAAGTTCATAGTTGCTGAAATTAGAGTTGTGTAGTGTTCCAGAGCCTAATGGTTACTGGGAAGAAGCACAACCTGCCATAGGCATTGATGGTCCAGTTTTACACTACCATCACAGAGTCTGTCCTCACCTTATCCATCATGGTCTGCTTTGGCTCAGCCACCAAGCATGACATCCGGAGGCTGCAGTACATCATTCAATCAGCCGAGAAAGTTGTTGGCTGCAACTCTTCCCCCCCCCCCCCCCCCCCCCCCCCCCCCCATTGACGAACTGTACACTGCAAGGGCCCGGAAGCAAGCGGGTAAGATAATCTCTGACCCCTCTCACCCAGGCCACAAACTCTTTGAAATACTTCCCTCTGGGAGGCCACTCTGGACTATCAAAGCTGCTACAGCCAGACATAAAAAACGCTTTTTTTCCCACGAGCAGTAGTTGTACTCGACAGCTAAAAGTCTATAGCCTCTTTTTACTCTGGTACTTTATTTTCACATGTTTATATTACAATGTTTTATTTTTAATTGTCTGCTGTATATCGTGTCTTTGTCCTTTTGCGAGCAAAGCACCAAGGCAAATTCCTTGTATGTATTCATACTTGGTCAATAAATTTCATTCATTCATTCATTCATTGTTAAATCTCGTGGTCGTGGATTTCATGTCCTTGTACCCTCTTCCCAATGGGATGAGTGAAATGGGAGTGTGGCTAGAATGTTGTGGGCTTTGGCTGCCTCTTTGAAGCAGCGTCTCCCCTCAATAGTGAGGAGGTCAGTACCTGTGACGGATGAGACCATATCTACCACTTTCAGCAGCCTCCTTCATTCCTGAATGTTTGAATTACCGAACCAGGCTGTAAAGCAAATGGTCTCCACCATTCATATGTAAAGGTTCAATATACTTGTCGACATACCAAATCTCCTCAACCTTCGAAGGATATAGAGGCATTGATGAGCTGCCTTTGTGATGGCATTGATGTTCTGAGCCCAGGGCAGATCTTCAGAGATATGCATTGCCCAGGAACTTTAAGCCGTTCACTTTCTCCACCGTCGACAAAAAACCGGTGGGTGGAGCACTGTTTTTCCCCTTCTTAGATCAACAATCATCTCCTTTGTCTTGCTGATGTTGAGAGCAAGATTATTGTTCTTGCAGCATTCAATCAGATTATCAATCTCCCTCATGTTTTCTGGACTCATCGTTACCCGTCATTTGTCCAACAATGCTGATATCGTCGGTGAATTTAAAGTTGGCATTGGAACTGTGCCTGACTCCACAGTCGTGAGTTTAGAAAAACACAGCCTTGAGGTGCTCCTGTGCTGATGGTTATCGAGGAGGAAGGATTGTTGCAAATTTGTACTGATGGTGGTCTGCTGATGAGAAAATCGAGGATTTAATTACATAGGGATGAGCAGAGACTCAGTTTGGAGGAGGCGATAATGTTGAATGCCGAGCTGTAGTCAATGAACAACAGCCCGACATTCTTATTGTCCAAGTAGTCCGGTGCTGAGTGGAGAGCCAGCGAGATCACATTCTGAAATCATGAGGGTGGATGTCAGAGGCACTGGTTGGCAGTCACTAAGGCATGCCACTCTATTTTCCTTTGACACCGGGATGATAGTCAATACTGGTGAAAGGTCATCCATCGGGAACATTCACTTTTTCTTTCCTTGCCGGTTGTCTGATCTGTTGAATATTTTCTTTGTTGTGCTTTTACTTTGTAATTTCATTTTGTGTGGCTTTAATCTCCCTTTCTATATTAAAACTTTGCAATTTCTCTAAATTGTTTTTTTTCTTGCATCTCCTTACTGCTCTCACCAAGCCAAGATGAGACGGCACGTTTGGACATCTTTTAAAACGACCCTATAATTTTAATCTGCCTTTCAATTCAAAGTAATATGTTATTCTCCACATGTTAGCTATGAATTTTAATTTGGCCCTTTTGGTCATTCTATACCATAGAATGTGATCTTGGAGGGAGACCTTGCGTTAATCACATGTGACACCTTATTCTTCTCTTTGGAGTGCACTTGAATGTATTTACATTATTGGATTGCATTGCAACACCGCTTTTGGCGGAGGTCCGTAGATGCCAACTTTTGAAGTTGCAATCCAAAGAAGCAAAGTTGTTTTCCGTTCTGAATGCCATTTCTTTGAAGTAGTTTTTTTAAATTCTGAGAGGATTTGAGCATATTTCCTTTCTTCGATCCCTTTGATATTATTCTTTTGGATTTTTATTTCTTTGACCAGCCAGCAACTTAATGGGTTGGTTACTTGTTATATGAAGAAATGGCTAATAAGCTCTGTATTCATTTTATGACTGCACAGAGTTACTGATGGTGGTCTGCTGGTGAGAAAGTAAAGGAAACTTATCTTTTGCAAAAAATAATGTTGGTTCCCATGTACAAATAACTTCACAGTAATGTACGTAATTTGCCCGCGAATTTCTGATCCTGCTTTAATTTGAGTAATAATTTTGTGCATTTAGTTTAAGCAAACCAACTAAATTACATCTTTTGTAAGAACTAGGGGCAGGAATAGACCGCTTGACACCCTGAGCCTGTCTTATGGCTGACTTACCACACTATCGTTTTGCTTCCCGAGCCACGTATCACTTGATTCTTCGCAAATCCAAAAATGACTCAATTTGTTTTGAATGTGTTAATTGACTGAGGCACCAAGATAACGTACAAACTCTTCACGTCTTGAGTGAAGAAATTTCTCCTCATTTCAGCCTGAAATGGATTTTTCTTTTTTTTTTCTAGAGACTGACTCCAATTTCTAGATTCCTTTGCTCGAGGTCCTCCCCGCATCTATTCTAAGCTCTCTCAATAATTTTTAATGTTTTATTGAGGCTAATTCTCACATTTTTTAGAATACAGGCCTTGTTTATCTGATCTCATACAGCAAGCCCCATTATGTCACCACCTGCACCCCCCAAACCTTGGACCACGCAAGTGCATATTTGTTACACTCCTCCACAATAATCCTATTGTACATGATACTTTAGATGAGGTCTCGCCAAAGCCCACCGAGGACCTTTGTAATTATGGTAAAACTTCTTTATTCTTGCACTCAATTCCGGAGGCAATAAAACTTAACATTATTTCATTATTTCTCTTTTATCTACTGAAGCAGACAACCTAATTCCCCCCCGCCCCCCACAAACATTTTTTCCAAGTTTATTCCATCAATAGTGATGTTGTCCACTTACCAAACCTTGATGATAAGCCCTTGCAGCCTTTTTTTTGTATCCATTTAGTTTTGCTCCATCATCAAACCTGGTAAAGTTACATTTGTGACCTCAGTCAAATTGTTAATATAAATGGTGCATAGTTGGGGTCCAAATACTAATCCCTTTGACACCACACTTGCCTGGAAACCTGAGAAGGAGCAATTCATTCCATTGTTTTTGATCTGTTAACTAACTCCCAATCATGTGAGCGTATGACCCCAAAATCCATGTGCTGCGCCCATATTCACAAATCTCTTGTGTGGGAGGAGCTTATCGAAATCAAAATAGATTCCTTTGATTCTTTCTCATTTACTCTATTTGATACATCATCAAAGTTTGGCACAAACTAACGAAGAATCTATCATGTCTATTAGTTGACTTCTTTTTCACATGATGATCATTTGATATTCACTGAGGTTTGTGGTTTGGCTTCAGGTAAAAGCAAATTTGAATTTAAACTATGTACATATTTATTCCAGGAATTTCTTTTTGTGTGATTGAAGTTTATTTTTCCTCTGTGGCATTTTTAAAAAAAACCATCAAATTATATACAGAAGGGTACCGGGTTACATGAGAGTTCAATTCCTGAAATCTGTTTGTAAACTAAACTTTCTCTCTGTCGGAATTGAACAGTTTCTCACAAAATCATACTGTGCAATTTTTAGCCTTAACAACCCTTGGGGAATAGCTTGTAGAGAATAGACTGGGGAAGATCAGTGCAGGTGAGTTATTACTAGCGAGTGAACTGTATCAAATGTTTGTCTGAATGCAGTCTGAGTAGAGTGAGGGAGGGATTCTCAAGAAAAGGCTCTTTTATCAACTAGAAATGAGGGATTGCTGTGTGCTTTGTTTCACCGAGACATTGATCACCCCCAGCTCCCCAGAGTCAAACTTCTAGCCCAAAGGTTTCTCCATTCATCGTATGGACTGAATGGAGGCTTCGAGAAAAGGGAGTAGCCGAGGCGTCTGCGTCATGGTAAACTTTTTATGGTGCTCGGGTGTAGCGGTCCTATCCAAATCCTGCTCTCCGCACCTGGAAAACCTGCCGATGACGTGCTGTCCCTTCTATCTCCCGAGGGAATTCACCTCCATTATCATGACAGCGGTCTACATCCCTAACCAGACAGGCATTCATCTAGCACTGGTTGAGCTGCACGCCGCAGTCAACAAACACCAAATAGCGTACACCAACGCCTTTCCTATCATGAAGAAGTCACTCCCAAACTCCCACCAGCATGTGTCGTGCAGCATCAGAGGATCAAACACCCTCGACTATGACTGTTCCACCATCAAAGATGCCTATCTCTTGCTTTCACTTTGGGAAAGCCATCCACGTAGCTGTGCTCCTTCTTGCATATTACAAGAAAGTAGGAGTAGGAGCCTTCTCCACCATGACCATCATGGCTGTTCGACCCCAGATCTCATCTCAACTCTGTGCCATTGTTGAAAATACTCTATTCTATAAGAGGGGATGAGGGAATAAATTGGATGTATTCTTATAACAGAAATTGAATCTTTCATTGTGGACAGATTGCCAGAAAGTCTGAGTCAACATGGATTAAACAGTAGGTCATATTTGACCAGTCAAGCTGATATTGTTTTGCAGAGGTTACATAGATGATAGATTAGGGAGTATTATGTGGATACATGAGACTGCAGATAATTAGAATTTGTAGTTAAAAAAAAGTCCCGACCCAAAATATCAACAATCCATGTTCTCCAGAGATGCTGCCTGACCCGCTGAGTCACTCCAGCACTTTGTGTCCTCTCATCTAAAAAGTAAACTGCTGGAATAACTCAGCAAGTCAAGCAGTATCTGTGGAGGCTGAGATCCTGCATCAGTATAAGGATATTACTTCCATGACATTCTGAAAGGCATTTGGTAAAGTACACATGATAAATTATTAAGAAAAAAAGGTGGAGAAATTGGAGGTATCCTTGTGACAGATTGGCAATTGGTTTTAAGGGAAGGGCGCAGAAATGGACAAAGGGAAAGTTGGAGTAATATTTTACCCATGCATAGCCTGTGCAGTGGTGCACAAATTTTATTTGATTTCTCTATTTTTAATTGTTGGTTTAGGTGTAGTACGATATTGATATTTTTTTAGTTAAGAACTGGGGTGGTACAGTAGCGCAGAGTAGAGTTGCTGCCTTGCAGTGCCAGAGACCTGGGTTCGAACCTGACTACAGGTGCTGTCTGTGTGGAGTTTGTACGTTCACCCTGTGACCGCGTGGGATTTCCCCCGGTGCTCTGGTTTCCTCCCACACGTCCAAAGACGTACAGATTTGTAAGTTAATTGGCTTCAGTAAAGATTGTAAATTGTTCCTAGTGTGTAGGATGGTGCTAGTGTACGCTGGTCAGTGCAGACAGGGTGGGCCTAGGGGTTCATTTCCAGGCTCTATCTCTAAACTAAACTAAATAGCTATGTAAATTCTTTCCATTAAGTTAACTTGTTAATAAAGCCTTCTAGCTATCTACTGTATTCAGATCCTTGAGACTGAGGAATCCCAAAAACCCAAACAGGGATTTCTGTCTCATCTTTTCCATTTTTGTTTCTTTTAAGTTTTATTTAAACCCAGGATTTCATATGTCTGTCAGGCTAACAGCTGGGTCCAATATTGGCCTTCAAAAGTAGTTGCAACAGTTGCTACATTTTCAAATAACAAAGATGGCCTTTGAGGAAAGAACAGCTGCAAGATTTGACATATCTTGCACTGTCAGCTGCAGAATCCAGATACTTAGACTCAGTTGTACAGCATTTATTCAAGTGGATAATAATGGAACAAGTTTATGCAGTAAACAAATGATGCTTACTTGCTTTTTGTATGTGTATACTGCCATAAAGTTAATTTTCCTATACCAAATTAATAGCAATTTGATTTTGATGCTCTGACACCTTGCCAAAAACAATTTGTTCCAAGATATATTGTAAAAAGCACAAGAATGGTTGTGCAGGCAAATGTCTGTTTTGGACAGCAACTGGCAATAAAAAAAATCGCTAAGGTATTTATTGCAGTAAATAATTTTTCATAGATTACTAATGACTTGCTTTTCTAGATTTTTTTATTGTTAAGTTAAGAAAACTAGTCAGCAAGTATTGCTGTAAGTAAACATAGGAATTTATTTGTCGTGCAATGTTATGTTCCAAATTACTTGCTTTATTTGTAAATTATGGAATTTGGAACTTGAAGTTCTGCTAAGGCAATATATCAATGCCTTTTTATTTCTTTAATAAAATGTTTTCTGTTTCCTTTAATAAATTCACAAAGTAGCCAAATGAATTTCCAGCCAGATATGCAGGTTGTGCATTGAATGTTCTTTAGACTAGCAATTGTGTAAATTTAAGTCTGATGGAAATGCTTGTTTGATAAAAAAATGGGTAAATGTGACATTTTAAAAGTTTTTTATTTGTGCTGTGTAGTACCAGAAACTTAATAATGCAGTAATGATCATTGTCAAATTGTGCCCTCAATTCAATGTGGGGCAGAATAATATTTTTAAAAGTGTACTTTTCCACAAAGATTCTGCAACTGGTTGGTTGTTCAATGTAAAGACAAATTTTAGTTTGATCTTGGTGGCAGAACATGGTTAAACTACAAAATTGTAGCAGATGCCTGGACTCTGAACTAGAGAGTAAGAAAGCAATGAATTGTTTAGAAAGAGGAGGAAGAACACAGCAAATTGAGTTTACAAAGCTTGTGTAAAGGTTGTCTCCAATTGAAAGGACAATCGCTAGTGAAACTGTGACTGATATTTAATATGATATTTAATACGAAAACCCACTGTCACAAGAACATAAGTAGGATTAGGCATAGACTGTCCAGCACTTTGAGTCTTTTCAGTCATTCACGGTAGATGAGGTGGTGAAGATGGCTTCTTGGATATTTGCTTCTGAGCCAGAGCACAGAATAAAAGAGCAGGGAGGTTATGGTGCAGCTTTGTAAAATATTGGATAGGCCAGAGATGAAGCCCCGTGTACAGTTTTGATTGCCACTCTACAGGAAGGATGGGAGTTCATTTGAGAAAGAATATCCGAGAATCATCTGCGCATTTAAAATCTTATTTATGAGTTTCTGAACAAATTGATGCTAATGGCAGCATTTAACCTTGGTTTTAAGGTAAATATAAAAAGATTTTAATTTTCTTAATTTTACATTACTACACTTCAAAAACAAATAATTGTCCCAAATCCAAAAATTGGTTAAAAAATCTGTGTTTTAGAAAGGGAGCTCCACCTTAATTGTCAAACAATTTAAATGTTATATCTGCAAATACATTTGCTTGCATTGAAATGGAAATTATTAAATTAATTAGGGGCCAGCTGTATGTTATTTTTTACCTGGGGTAGGTGGGAATGTGTAATGGATGAATAGCACCTCTGGGAGGTATGTTCTTTCTATACATCAGAGTGATAATCCTAAATTAAGTTGTTTTTGCTGCAGACTGCTTATCACTCTTAATCCTCAGTTTACACCCCAGCGGTATGAACATTGACTTCTCCAACTTCAGATAACTCCTCTGTCCCTCTCTTTCCCCTCCCCCTTCTCAGTTCTCCCACTGTCTTCCTGTCTCCTACTACTTCCTATCTTTATCCCGCCCCTCCCCTGACATCAGTTTGAAGAAGGGTCTCGATCACCAACGGTGATGAAACAAATTACAGAGCAGAGGTGCAGAACCTGGCGGACTGGTGCTCTGATAACAACCTGTCCCTAAATACCACCAAGACCAAGAAGCTGATCATCAACTTCCGTAAGTCACACAACAGGGAATATGCCCCGATCCTTATCAATGGGGTCAATGTGGAGAGAGTGTCCAGCTTCAAGTTTCTGGGCACTCACATTTCGGAGGACCTAACATGGTCCAATAACACTGCTGTGCTGGTCAAGAAGGCGCAGCAACGACAGTTCTACCTAAGAACACTGAAAAAGTCTGGTCTGCCCCAACAGCTGCCGACAACCTTCTACCGCTGCACCATAGAGAGCATCCTAACGCATGGCATCCCTGTGTGGTATCTCAGCTGCACGGAGGCAGAGAGGAAAGCTCTTCAGCGGGTAGTCCATAGAGCTCGGAGGACCATCGGAACACAGCTGCCAGCCTTGGAGGGCATCTACAGCACAGGATGCCTCAGAAAAGCCACCAGCATCCACAAAGACTCTTCACACCCCTTCAACAGTCTGTTCGAACTTCTACCATCGGGCAGACGATACAAGGCCTTCTACGCCCGCACCTCCAGACTCAGGAACAGCCTCATCCCCAGGGCCATAGCTGCTATGAACCGGTCCCGCTGAGCCGGATGGTCACATCGCACAGTGAACCGGCACAGATCTACTGGCACTTTATTCTGTTTTAAAACTGTTCTAATTTGTTTAATTGGGTTGTTTAAATTAATACTGACTAGCTAATTGATTTATTGCATCGTATGGGAGGCTCATTCTCAATCTCGTTGTACCCCTGTACAATGACAATAAAGATATATTGTATTGTATTGTAAAACGTCACCCATTCCTTCTCTCCTGAGATGCTGCCTGACTTGCTGAGTTATTCCAGCATTTTGTGTCTACTCTTAATCCTTAAGTCATCTACTGGGACACCTTTTCCATGAAAATTAGATTCTGTTCTAATTATACTTGTTATTTGCAAAGGATTGGGTCATGGACTTCCTAAGGATGACAAATAACATGGATATCTGTGGCAATGACAAAAGACTGCAATGACATTCCATAACACCCTCCGCATGGAAATAACATTTCCAGCTTGTATATTTTAGCCTGTCAAAGCAAGCCCAGTTTGCTTCTGATTTAGTGCATCCTTACAGAGTAGAGTAACTTGCTTCAGACTTTCTCGCCATCCATGGAAGTTGAGAGTTAATTCCTACCACTGAAGCTGCAAACAGCAGAATTATCACCAGCATGTTCCCACCCGAGCCTCAGCCACAAACCTACCATGTTTCTGACCTTGACCCCAACCCTGACATTGACCACACACCTGCCCCATTCTGAATCTGACTCCAACCGCAGTGCTAGCCATAACCAAACGTAGCGTTTATTGCAACTTATTACTATAACTTTACTCCAACCCAGGTTCTTGACACCAGCTCCAGCCACACAGTAGCTGTTGATTTCATTACTTGCCAACACAAGACATCAGATCTATCCACCTCATGACTTGTAGGATTTACTGGAATTAGAATGGGCTATGTAGGCATGTGTGATATTTGCCAACAGTCTCACTAATGCACGACCACAAGATTTAGTTTTAGTTTTAGAGATACAGCGCGGAAACAGGCCCTTCGGCCCACCGAGTCCGTGCCGACCAGCGATCCCTGCACTTTAACGTTATCCGACACACACTAGGGACAATTTTACACATACACCAAGCCAATTAACCTACATACATGTACATCTTTGGAGTGTGGGAGGAAACCGAAGATCTCTGAGAAAACCCACGCAGGTCACGGGGAGACGGTACAAACTCCGTACAGACAGCACCCGTAGTTGGGATCGAACCCGGCTCCCCGGCGCTGCAAGTGCTGTAAGGCAGCAACTCTACCGCTGCACCACATAGGAGCTCAATTAGGACATTCATCCCATTTAGTCTGATCCACCATTTGATCATGGCTGATGTATTTTTCCCTCTCAATCCTATTCTCCAACCTTCCCGTAACCTTTGACACCCTTACTAATCAAGAACTATTCATCTTTGCTTTAAAAATGCCTAATGACTTGACCTCCACAGCCATCTATGGCAATGAATGCTACAGATTCACCGCCCCCTGGCTGAAGAAATTCCTCCTCACCTCCATTCTGAAGGTACGTCCTTTTATTTTGAGGCTATGCCCACTGGTCCTAGACTCTCCCACTACTGGAAACATCCTTTTTATATCCACTCTATCCAGGCCTTTCATTATATTGTAGATTTTAATCAGATCTCATCCTCATCCTTCTAAACCCCATCAAGTACAGGCCCAGAGCCATCAAACGTTCCCAATGCATTAACCCAATTATCCCTGGAGGCCAACCTTGTAAGTACATAGATGTGTGGATAGGTGAAAGCAGACAGCATTTCATTTGTTCTAATATCCATTATAATTTTTTTTTGCTAAAAGGGCAGCGTTAGAGCTGCTGCCTCACAGCCCCAGAGTCCGGGTTCGGTCCAGACCTTGGGTGCTGTTTGTGTGGAGTTTGCACATTCTCCTGTGACTGGGTTTTTTTCCGGGTGCTCCAGTTTCCTCCTGTACTCCAAAGACTTGCAGGTTAGTAGGTTAATTTGCTTATGTAAATTGCCCCTAGTGTGTGGGACATGGAACTAATGTATGGGTGATAGATGGTTGGCGTGGACTTGGTGGACCAAGGGGCCTGTTTCCACGCAGCATCACTAAATCAAACTTACTAACAAGAGAGTTCCCTTTTTCCAATTCATGTGGATTTGTATTGTTAGCTTGATAATGCCGACCTGTACAAAGTCTGAAATTCTAATTAAAGCAGTACCATACTTAATGTACTACATTTACTTGTGATGTGCTTTCTTAAGACAGTATTTAAATTACATAACGGGGAGATGGATTGGGATACAGTGAGGAAAGGAGTGGTGGAAGAGGAGACAATGGTGAAAGCTAATCTGTGAATCTGCTGGTGGCAGACAGGAGTCTGTCTGCATGTTATTTTAGAACTTGCCGTCCCATTAAATATAAGCAATTGTTAAGGATTATTCGTGGCTGGCTGTTGAAATTTATGATAGGAAGGATGTGGTAGCAAACTTGCTCAATGGTAGGACTTTTGGTTCTTAATCATCAGGTTTGGTTGAATGAGCAAAAAGTTTGCTTGTGCATCAGAGCGTATTGTGGGAATGGCACATTGTCAGAGGTATTGCCTTGCAGAGGTATGAGCGAAGAAACTGGAATTGGTTTGTTTCTCCAACTGGATGTTGAAGATGCGTGGCGATATTTGGAAAAGAATATAGAAAATCTCCCAGTTCATCCCTCAATTAATACAAACAAGGTCACTTTCCTGATCATTTATTTCACTATTCCTTCTTGTATCCTGTTTTTTGTATGTAGGCTACCACTTTCAGAAGTACTCCCTCTGGCTTTGAAGCATTTTGGGATAGGCTGAGGATGTGGTAGGTGCTCGACAAATACTAGTTATTTTTATCAGATTCATTTCAGTCAAGCCAAGAATTAGTTTCATGTTAAGTTAATAAAACAGATAGTCTGTGCTTCTTGGTTTATATATATAAATGTTTGTAACATTTGGCTGTAAGATAATACCATCCTGTGGTAAAATAGGGATGTCTGCTTTGAGCCCAATAAATTGTGGGCTTTATCTAAACATGAGCTTTCCATAAATGCTAAGATGCATGGAAAATGTTTTTCTTGTGTTGGAATCTGTTTTCCAGTAAAGCCTATGTAAAGGAAACAAATTAGTCCTCATAATAAAATTTTCAAAACCCATTCTTAATCTGCTTAAAAATAAGGCTTGACTTTTTCAATCAAATTCCACTGTCTCTTCAGAATGTTAGTATTGCTGCTTGCTCTCCCATGTTTCTCAGCATTCTTTTTCATGTTTTTGCTTGCTAACCGAAAGAAGAAAGACCAAATTAGGCCATGTAACTCAGGATCCCGAATGCAAATGAAAGAGGAATGACAGGTTGTTGCAAAACAGAATGATTAAAATTTGTAGGAATTGTCTGGTTAAGTATTTAGCCACCGTCTAGCCACGGGGAACTCGTTTGCTTGTCTGTGGCTTGTAATTTGATAGCATGTGACACAAGAACTGGTTCAGGGTCAGTGCAAAAGTAGGTGAGTAAAAGAGCCGGAGGACGGCTTTCAGTTGAGCTATTTGCTCTGGAAACTCACTTATGTTCCATTGTACGTGGATTATGGACGTGCAAAACTGCTTCAGGTCTTCGTAATTGGACACAAATTGAATCTTTTGAAAAACACATACATAACATGATAACATTGGCCAAAAGAAGCAGGATATCATTTTGATGGTGCTTCCTGCTCAGGTAAGATGCAGTCTTTAACCAAATTTAACCAATTTCTAAATCTTTGATGTGCATCATTGACATGTTTCTTGTGTAAGATTCTTAAAATAGTACAAATCAACTTGGTAAGAAAAAGCTTTTGAAATAGATTATCATCATATTTGCATGCTGCATATGTTAAATATAGTAGAGACATGATTCCTACATGTAGGTTATCTGAGAAGCTCTGCTTTCCTCCCACATCCTAAAAGATAAATTACCCCTTTTTATGTAGGTAATTGGCAAAAAATTCTGAAGGGGTGTTTCATGGGCCATGTGAAAGAGAACAGTTTGCAAAGGCACAGATAAACAAGGAGAGGGAGAATGACGGGATCCTTCCCCTGGAAACTGGCATGAACCCAATGGGCCGAGCGGCCTCTGTATTTCAAGTGTTAACTACTAACTTCGATTTCCCTGATTCTTCTTTTGAAATCTACATTCAGAGAATTTCCTCATCCATACAAAGGCAGTTTTTGGTTGAAATGTTTAGCCCTTTAAAAGTTACAGTTCTATAATACCCTCTTTCAATCTGATCCCTTTTTAATTTGTGAGCTGCTGAAGGCTTAAAATTCAAGCTGGACTGAATAAAGTTATCAATTCTCCCTTCTTTCAGTACCTGTTGATGTTCCATTTTGCTTTGATTGTTCCACATCACTCTTCTCGCAAGCAGAATGCCTTGAATATCTGAACAAACTTTTCTGATTTGTCATTATTCTTAATTTATGATCCTTTGACTACTTCTCTGTTTCAATAACACTATATTTGGCAAAACATCCTCGCTCAATTCTGTTCATTTTTCCACTGGTTTCTCATGGATTTATTGACCCTTACCATTGACCATGTTTGCATATTTACTTTATGGCAGAGGAAGAAGTTTGCATTTTTTAATTGACTGATCACTTGTGAACAGTAGATTACCTATCCTCGGCTGAGGTATTATTTACCTTGTTAAAAACCAGAGGTTCATGTTTTCTTATTTTAAAAGCAAACTTTCCTTTTACTTCCACCTTCACTCCTGAATATTCCATTTTAACACTATGTATTTAAATTCATATTCCTACAACTGAATGCAGGGCCGGATGAAGCTGGTGTGGGGCCCGTAGCATCTATATACTAAAACTCTCGTTTGTTATCTTGTTTGTGACTGAACTTCAGCTAAAACGGTACACGATAGCGCGACAATTTTAGGCCCACCTTACTCACCATTGTCACTTTAATGATAATGCAAGCAGTTTTATTGAAATCGGTGTTATATTTTTAAAGTTATTCATATTTTTAAGTTTAAAAGGAGGAGGGAGGGAGGGAGGGGGGAAGGAGGGAGTGGGGAGAGGGGGGGGGGGGGGGTTGAGGAGAGAGGGGAAAGGACAGGGTGCTGCACCAATGCAGGAGAGGTTTGGGCTCAACGGGTCCACTTGGTCTAGTATGTTATAAAAGGGCCTTAAAAGTCCAGGGTTCGAATACACAGGCTTGGGTCAACTCGGTGCAAAATTCAACAGAATTGCCGCGGGGATTTCTGCAGAGTATGGGCAGGAAACGCATCACGCCCCTGCATTGGGCAGCGACCGCAGTGCGAGCGAGTACGGCCAGCACCCGCTCCATATATATAATGGCACTGGAGACACCAAGGGCAGCTCTCCCAGTGTCAACAATGCCGGCTGCACACCATGTTCCCATCGGGGCAACCTGCCCCCCAGTTCCTCCCGATGGCCGGCGCCTCCCTCTCTTGCGAGCTGGGCTCGCCCGCTTCAACCACAAACTCCACCTGCATTGTGTGCAGGTTTACCAAGGACGCTGCCCCAGCCTGCAAGGCCTGGGAAGGGGAAAGGAATAAAAAAACACGGCGACTTCCCACCCAACCAACCAAACATGCCCTCCAAGACAGCAGAGTCCGGCTCGGTCCACCGGCTGCTGCAAGGAACCAAACCGGACTGTCAATGGGGAACCCGTGACCAGCGTCAAAGAATGACCCAGTCCCTGACCGCTCCCTGTGGATTTGACGAATTCCCGCAGATTCAAGCAATCCATGTGGACTGCAACCCGCTGCGTGCCCCGGAAGCACCGATTCAATGCCGCTCCCTCTGAGGGAGCAACATTAAATCAGTGCCTCCGAGTCACGCAGTGGGCCACAATCCACTCAAACTGCCCAAACCCGCGGCAATTCGTCCAATCCTCAAAAATCAGAAACCGAGCCATTCCCCGACACCAATCGCAGGTTCCCCATTGACAGTCTGGCTCAATTCCCTGCAGCAGCCGGCAAACCGAGCCAGACTCTGCTGTCCTGGAGGGCATGTTTGGTTGGTTGGTTGGGTGGGCGGGAAGCTGCCGGACCCCCCGATTCCTTTCCCCTCCCCAGAACCCACAGACTAAGGCAACGTCCCCGGCAATCCTGCACACGATGCCGGTGGAGCCCGGGGTTGAAGCGGGCAAGCCTGGCTCGCAAGAGAGGGAGGCGCCGGCCAACAGCGGGCCGAGCCACCCCAATGGGAACATAATGTGCAGCTGGCGCCTCCAACACTGAGAGAGCGGCCCTTGATATCTCCAGCGCCACCATACACATGGAGCAGGCGCTGGCCGCACTCGCCCTCACTGCAATCGCCACCCAATGTAAGGGAGTGATGTATTTCCTTCCCATACTCTGCAGAGATCCCCACTTGTACTTTAAAAACCACCTTCCGACCTTTACACATGGAGTCACAATGCTCCAACGTCCGACTTAAAGCGATTTGGAAATGACGGCCGGTCGCCAACTCGAAACATTAACTCTGTTTCTCTTTCTGACCCGCTGAGCTTTTCCCCGCAGCATTTCTGCCAAACTCCGAGTCAACCCAAACCCGCACATCCAAACCCGAGATTTCAAGACCTCGCTAACCATCACCACACCTTGTTGCGACTTCTGGGAGCCCCCAACGGAGGCCGAGCAGCAACTCGCCTCCCGGCCCGGGCGGCCGCCACCGGCAGAGGGGGGCGGTGACGCACCAGCTGCCCATTGGTCCGAGCAGCCCCGCCAATACATTCAAACCGTGGCGGTTGGGGAGCGGCGAGCGCAACACAGCGCCCCTCAGTGGGATGTCGATTTCAAGCATTTAGCGCGGGGCCTGTAGCAAATGCTACTTTTGCTACAATGTTAATCTGGCCCTGACTGAATGTATATTGTATTGTACTTTTTTCTAGCAATATATACATTGCTATCCTTACAAACTCAATTATACAACTACAACTACAATTGATCATCTTGAAGATGGTGCGTATTGATCACCTTGAAGATCTTTGGGACTCTGTTTCTAAATGGGTATATTTGACTCTTGTAGCATACTTCATACGCCAATCTCAGCTTTGCAAATAACAGTCCATTATCTGGAGCGGACAAAATCCTTGCTGAGGGACTATCCTTGCTGAGGGACTGAAAAATTGCTCACCTACAAAATGTCTTCCTCATCTAGAAAGAGAAGAGCATCTTGAGATGCTATTAATTGTGACAGTGTTCAAGATGGGAATCAAGTCTGTACAGTAATCATAGAGAGGCTTTCTTGCTCTTTCCTGTGGGCCAAGTGCTCACAAGGATTCTACTCAACCATTTTTTAGAGGTTGAACAACTTTCAGAGATGCACTGCAAATTTCTTCCATTTTAATCTGCACCATTGAACAGCACAAATACAAAAATGTAGACTCAAACCAACTTCATCTTATTCTACCATACAAAAACCTTTAATTTCACTAACTGAAAGGGATCATGAAAAATTCTTGGATTGACTGTCTTTGGAATTTGTGACCACGCTGTGCCTGCAATGCTATGATCCTACGCAAAGGCCCAGCATTGACCCATTTAAACAAGACCGTACCATCACGGCAACCTTCTTAATCTTCATGCTTGCAATACTGCAAATCTTCAACCAACAAGCTCTAGCTAAAATGGAGTTGATCTTGGGAACATTTTAATTATGTTGTTTTTGATCCAGAATCATGATCACCTCCACTTCAGTCCTGAATTTATAATATGTTTATGATGCCGGGCATGTATACAGATGCTGAGCCGTAGCTGTTGATTCTTTAACTGGATCATATAGGAGGATGGGGTCTCCATAAAACACCTGGAAGACATGGTTCTATACCAACTTGACCCTGCTGCACTCTCCAGCCAAATGGGTGTCACTGAAACACTGGTAAACTTTGCGACATTTCTATATTTTGGAAACCATCGTTCAGTAAAACTGGACATCAGTGATGTAATTCAATTGCCATGGCATGTAGGAGCAATAGGGAAGGTACTGAACAGTGTCATCCTCTATGAAAGAAGTATGGAATCTCTGAACAGCACGACTGTACAAAATCCCTTATTGCACTTTTCCATGCTTCCCTCTCCTTTCCGGATTGTGCAGCTGAAATAGAGAGCTGATGTGTGAGGGGGCAGATTTTTACATTGATGGCCCAAATGTAAACATTGTAGTGGAGGCCTAACATTGCAGAATCTATAATTTGAGAATATTTGTGATGTAGGCTTTAAGTTTTGTAAACCATCTATTTCATTGTGTGCTGCTATGGTCAAAGTTATTTACAATATCTATGCTAAGCAATTTTCTGACCGTTGCCTCCTCCTCCCACAACACTACGGTGGTTGGTTAATGAAAATTCACCTTTACAGAATTCGCAAATATCTCAAACATTGTGTAGATGCCATGTAGAAAGTATTCTGATGGAATGCATCTCAGCTGGTATGGCAACTGCTCTGCTCTTGACTACCTGCACTTGCAGAGAGCGGTGACAACCCAGTCCATCACAGGGTCTTGACTTCCATCCAGTCCATCTGCAAGCTGTGTTGCATCGGGAAGGCCAGAAGTATCATCAAGGGTGCCTACAAGCTTGAGCATTCCCCTTGCTCGTTCCTACCTTCTGGGAGGATACAGGAGCTTGAAAGCTCAGATTTCCAGGCTTGAGAACAGCTTCTGATTCCTGAACCAATCACTTAAACACCTGCTTCATAGTGGTTTAGTTTAGTTTAGAGATACAACTTTGCAACAGGCTCTTCTGCCCACTGAGTCCGCGCTGACCAGCGATCACCCATACACTGGTTTTACCCAACACACTAGGGACAATTTACAGAAGCCAATAAACCTACAGTCTTACTCTTAACTCTACCTCCTTTGGTTATTCAGCTACTGCACTTCAGTGGTATCTTCACACTACTTCAGATTGCTGCAATCTTTGCATTGTTCTGCTGTTTTGCATTTGTCCTATTTATTGTTGTCTCTATCATTACCATGTTTACAACCTTTGTGAGCCTCATTTGAACAAGGAATTTCCTTGCATCTTGATGAATATGCCACGAAAGTAATGTCTCTCTACCCAAAAATTTGAGAATAAAATTCACTTAACACTCCAAGGGTCCAAATACTGATACCACTATGAAGAAGGGTCTCGACCCGAAACGTCACCCATTCCTTCTCTCCCGAGATGCTGCCTGACCTGCTGAGTTACTCCAGCATTTTGTGAATAAATGACCAGACATGACGTCAGCTGTCTTTTGGCCAATTTCAAGCATTGAGCAGCGGTTAATTAAGCTAGCAACCTTTGGGAAGTGAACCACACCATGGGTTCTTCAAAACGTAGTGCATTTGTTGGCTTTGGCTCTTCCTGCAACCACTTAACTGCTCACTCAACCACTTACTATTCTAGCATTGTAAGCACTTTGTGGAAAAGAAGAAAAAATACTTTTCAGTACTGCTAACTGACATTGAATGTACATGCGTAATTGTTCTGTGGAGAAGCTTTACATAAAAAAACATTATGTTTTAATTCTGGCAGTACATATTTAAAATCTGATCAAGCATTTATTGGCTTCTGTCTCAAAGTAACATGCTAGAAAGCAGACACAAAGTGCTGGAGTAACTTTGGTCAGGCAGCATCCTTGGAGAATATGGATAGTTGATGTTTCAAGTCAAGGCCCTTTTTCAGACTCTAGTCCCAACCTGAAACGTTACCTATCTATGTTCTCCAGCGCTTGACCTGCTGAGTTACTCCAGCACTTTGTGTCTTTATTTGGAAACAAGCACCTGCAGTTCCTTCTTTCTAATTGCTTGAAAGTAGGTTGAACTTGGCTAGTTTTTTTTCATTGAGTTAGAATAATTTTGTTTCGACTCTTCAGTGCCTTGCCCGAAGTAACACATATCAGAAGTCAGAAGAAAGAATTGCAATGTGGATACAACTGAACACATGGACACATATGTGATTTTTGATATATTTTAACATAGTTTTACACAAAGTTTTTGATATGAGCTCACGATTTATTTGAGAAAAATAGATGATTCTGTTTATGAAGGTGCGCAATGCTTAAGGTTCTTCCTATAAATTTGATAAAGTAACATCCATTGTTGTGGTTGGGTGAACACCCTAAAGACGTGTCGATCATGCAAGAGGTAGAAAGTACAACAGACTCTTGTGATCATAAACTAAGGTGTATGCATCACAACATTCCCCCTTCTATGTGCAGGTTGCTACTAGTTATAATGGTATATCTTGATAGACCTTTTGAGAGAGTAACGGTGTTTCTTTAAAGGAACAATTTTTACCAACTTGCACAGTACCATCCATGGCTCATTCAACATTAGTGTAAGTTAAAATCTGGGCAGAAAAATCTTAGCTAAAATTACAGTTAAAGTGCTGCACTGATATCAATCACACATTAAACAGAAGGTTCATTTGCTCGGTGGATATAAAAGATTCCGCAGGAATTTTTTTAAGAAGAATCCCTGATTTACAGACTAATGTTTATCCAAACAGATACATAGCTGTGAAAGCTTGCAACACACTAATTGGATGCTGGATTTTCAAAATTGCAACAATGAAAAGCGAATGTTGGCCATAATGTTGGCGATGGGACTACTGAGATAATTGAAGAAACATTTATAAACGCAGGTCTTTTTACCAAAAAATATTGGCCGTGGATTGAATGTCATATGAAACATAGCATTGTGTGTTGCATCTAATATTGAGACATTTAATCAACAATCATATGAAACCATATAATAAAGCACTTATTGTAACTATCATATGTATTGTTGAATGTGGAGGATGCTTAGCTAGGACTAATATTAGTTTTTTGGAAATGGATTCTTTGAGGAATCCATAAAATCTCTCATACCTTCTACATGTGCGATTCAAAGTGCTTGTTCGCTTCCTTGTGAAATCCTGCATTTTACTCCTCTCTAAAATGTCGAACGGTCATGTATAATTCTCACTATCTGAGGAGACCGACACCATAGTTGGAATGCTGTAAATAACATTTAAAATTAATGTTTTCTGTCAGCAGATGTTGTTTTCAGTCCTTTGTGCTCCAATAGAAATTGTTCCATTTTCTCATTTCTAAATGAAATCTATTATCCGTGATCTCAGCATTTTCCATTATTATTTACTGCCCACTTAAAAATTTCTATTGATTATATTTCATTTCAGTGCCAAAAATCATATTGGTGCTTCTCTTTATTCTAATGGTAGAAGTTGTTTGAACATGATTCTAGACTTATAGTTGAGCTACTGCTCTTTTAAACTTCTTATGACTAAGAGAACTGCCATATAGTCCTTTCACCGTGCTCCTCCACCATTGCGTCCTTCGTGGTTTGTAGAGGGAAAATAAAAATCTTTAGAACATATCTCTGTGTCAAGTCCTAAAGTCAAAGGTCATTGCAGATGAGCTTGATGGACATAAATCCTTATTTCTTGCTATTATGTAATTTAAATAAATCATTTAATTTCAGTTTCATGGTTTTTATGGGGAAACTAGACCAAGTGGACCGGTTGGGTCCAAACCTCTCCTGCATTGGTGCAGGACCCCCTCCTCCCCTTCACCCCTCCCCATCCCTCCCATGCCCCCTACCCCCTCCCCCATCCCCTTCACCCATCCCTGCCATCCTCCCTCCCTCCCCCCTCGGCCCAACCGTGGAGCCGTTGCCGGGCGGGGAGTGCCCCGGGAAGCGTCTCCTGCAGCTCGGCTGCAATCTGCGGCGGCGCAAAAGTGGGTTTATTAGGGTGGGCCTAAAATTATTGCACTGTCCTGTACCGTTTTGGCTGTGTAGAGGGATGGTACACACATAAACATATGCACACAAACAAACCGAGAGTTTTAGTTGGATGGATGGATGGATGGATGGGTGGGTGGATGGGTGGATGGGTGGGTGGGTGGGTGGATGGGTGGGTGGGTGGGTGGGTGGGTGGATGGATGGATGGATGGATGGGCAAAAAATCTGAAATAAAAACAGGAAATGCTGGAAAAAGTGAGAAACACTGACAAAAAGTCTTCAAACTGAAACGTTAATCTGTTTCTCTTCCCGCAGATGCCATCTAACATACTGAGTGTTTCTAACATTTTCTGATTTTGTTCGTTTTGTTTTATTATTTAAGTAAGTTGTGTCCTTTCACCCAAGTCTGAGTAGCTGAAAGGAGTTTTGTATTGGGTAAGGAAAGGGGGAATACAAACCTTCTAAAAGATAAGATTCTGGCCCCTGTACTTGCCGACCTCATAGAGGTTAATGTCAGTGAGCATATTCTAACTCCTAATACCTACCGGTTAATGTCACTGCCCTTGGGGATACATGAGTCTAAATTCCTTCCAGCTGGAGACCAAAAGAAGTGAGATTTAAAAAAAAAAGAAATGTATTTTATAGTAAACTGTGGAAAGATGAGATCTAGCCGCATTCTCTAGAATATAACGTTTCTTTATCCAATTTTGTTAGTTATCTTAATGTACCAAATGAAAAATGTAGGCAGGTCGGCTGTATTACTTCCACTGTTCAGAATAGTGCTAATTACATATAGTGCATGATTACATATCTTTTGTGTTCTTCACAATCTCCTTTTGAGTTTCCTTGTGTTTAGTGGGTGGTGTCCCATGAAATTGCTGTAAGGCAATTTACTGAGATACAATTGATAACATTCTCTGGCCCTTTCACTAAAACAGATAAATCAGAGATAACATTTTTACAAAATATTGCAATTTTTGGTGTACTTTTTTATATTAATCCTGAATTAGGATTGTATCAGCAATTTGTCCATATTTCTATATTCAGGGTTTCAATAATACCACATTACCAATTTTGCAAGTTCAGGTTAAATCTATGCTTTAGTTATTTGCAACTATAGATAATATAGTTTCTACCAAAATGCTGCATTTTGGTAGAACAAAACATCCTTTATTGTCTTTTGGAAAACTTTTTTGCTGTTATTTAGTTGGTACTTAAACTCTATCCTAATCTATGAAAAGGCCAGTCAGCTGCATATAGTTGTACCGTCAATCAGTCATGCGTGGGATTGCATTGATGCATTTGACTGGAATTGAATTTAGATGTAATGTTCACTGCATATTGTGGGACAAATTTTCTGTTTGTATCAAACAGTTTTCCTTTATTTGGTGTGTGTTGCTTCAGAAATTATCACAAGTTTTGCTACGTTGCATTTTGTTAAATTTTGTTTTAAAAGCACTCTTGAGTAGTTGTTATTAGTTTTGGTGTAAAATGCACAGTTTGGCTTTCATTCTTTCCCCATGTTTGTGCCTTACCTCCAATTTACTGGGGGAAATATTGCAAATAGTCATTTTTGTCAGTTATTTAGTTATTCCTTGAGAGCTTGCTTCAAACAGATTGGTATTTAATTTTGTTTCCGCGAGAAACACTTAATAACCTCTATACTATAAATACTGCTTCATCCCAATGAGTGGGAAGTAGGATTCAGTCTCAAACTTGACTCCATTAATCACAGCGACCATATTTATGGATCTGTAATGAAACTGTTCATGTTTCTTGGTCTTTGAAATAATCAGATGGTGGCTGCCTTGATAAACTTTTCAACTCAACTTGATCCTTTGAGCCTTGCCCCACATCATGCTTCAGCAAATAGAATATAAACCTTCAAGAGCAACTCCAATCGTGTTTGTATAGCAAATTGCTGAATGTCTGAAGAGACTTTCGTTGTGAATAACGTAACAAAAAGAGGAACTCATTTCATTGTCACTCAAGTGTGACGTTAGTGATGCGGAAAAGCTCTTGAGTTCTTGACCAGGGTGCAGAACTTCATAAGCAGGCTTTCAGTAGGAATAACATTTGGCATTATGAATAGATCCTTTATCACACATTTACTCAGATCATTTCAGCAAATTGAACTCTCCAGAAGTTCACCTGAGTAAATTTAGTTTAGAGATACGGCATGGAAACTGGTCCTTTGGTCCACGAATCCGCTTGACCATTGACCGCCTGTTAAATGTGTCAACTATTGAAACATCTGGGCTACCTAGACGATTTTGATGCAGATTGTACATTTTCTTCCTACTTTCTCCTTCTTGGGATTCTCAAACTGAGACAATTGTAGATTTTGAGTATTTTTAATTGTAAACAAGCTGGAGTTGTTAATATAGAGATTCTACAAAGCTGTCAACCTAATAAGGTATCACAAAGCAAATGTAACTTATTTTCTAAAATGATTTGAAATAATCAGTTATTCTGCATCTCCTACATACATTGTAATGGGGTAAAAACTAATGACTGAATAATTCCCACATACATTAGGTGCACCATTGCACTTGGATATTTTATCACGTAAGTCAAACTTTGTATCAGAATGATAATCTGCTATAACTGGACAGAGGATCATATTTTCAAGTCCAGTCTCTTCCATTTCATTCAGCTTTTGATCTGGCAACCTTGAAAGATTATAAATTATGAAGAATAAATTCTAAGAGCAATCACCCTGACTAAAATAGAATAATAATGTACTTCATTGTTTTAGTGCATTCTTTTTATCAGAAAAGCTTTTGCTGGCTGAATATTTAGCAAGAGGATACATCCAGTAAATGGGCGAATGGAATGTTGCAAGGGAAGTTTTTTTTCATTTTACCATTACAGTACTTGGGTGAGGCCGCCTCCTGAGTGCTGCTTGCAGTTTTGGTCTCCTTATTTCAAGAAGGATATACTTGCCTTGGAGGCTTGCAGAGATTCTCAAGATTAAACCTAGTTATGAAGGGGTTATCTTGCGAGTAAAGGTTAAGCAGATGAGGCCTATGCTCTCTGGAGTTTAAAAGATGAGAAGTAAAGTTACTGAAACATAAAATGACGGGACTTGACAGAGTAGAATCGAAGATGTTTCCTCTAAAACTAAAATTTGGAAATCTAAAACTGGGGGACATAGCCACAATAAGATGATGTGCATCAAAGAGAGAGATAATGAGGGACTTTTCTCTCATGAGTCATTTGGAATTTTGGAGGTATGTTCAAATTTGTCGGGTTTTTAGGCTTCTCAGGAATCAGAGATTGGATTTGATTCAATGGTAGAACAGTCTTGAAGAGGCTACTTGGTCGACTGCTGGGGTTTATGCTCTTAACATTTTATATTTTCTGAAAATATATTAATCAGAAATGTACATATAGGAACATTTCAATAATTAATTCTTTTATTTTAAGGAACATGAACTCCTTGTTAAGTTTTAGTCAATACTCACTTTTCGTATCTCTTGTTCTCTTTCAGTGATATCTTTGATGCCATGTTTCCTGTAACCCACATTGCAGGTGAAACTGTCATTCAGCAAGGTAATGTTAATGATATCTTAACAGGATTTTTCCGGATCACTTTTATTTTCTTTTGTTTTCTTCTGAAAGTCTGATCTTTAATTTGGTGCTGACAACACCTCCAGTGTTTCAGCTATATCCAATTTTTGTTCATTTTAACTTTGATCACTGCTGGCAATTTTGCCACCATGTCAAACCCTACATGTGTCATACTGAGATGCCACCTTTCAAAAGCAATATTAAACCATGCCCCTATCTGATCTATTAGGGTGGACTTGAAAGAACGCCTGGCTCTATTTGAATAAGGACAAAGTTGAGGCTAATGTTTGTATCTCAGTCAAACTTCATTATCTGGCAATTTATTTCATTCTTCACCGTTTGTACAACACAACAAGGTGTAATTTTATACTTGCTGACAGAAATAGAGTCAACTCATACATGCCGGCCAAAATGCTCTAAGCTGGTCCCATTTCTCTTTGTTTGGCCCAAATCCCTCCAAACCTTTCCTATCCATGTTCCTGTCCAAATGTCTTTTAAATTTGTTATTGTACCTGCCTCAACCACTTCCTCTGGCAGCTCATTCCATATACTCTGTGAAAAAGTTGCCCCTCAGATTCCAATTAAATCTTTCTCGTCTCACCTTAAACCTATGCCCTCTTGTTCTTGAAGTCCTTTAGCTCTTGATTCCGCTAAGCTAGGAAAAACTCTGTGCAATCACTCTATCGGGCATGATTTTATATGCCTCTTAGCCTCCTGTATTCCAAGGAATAAACTCCTAACCTGCCCATTCTCCCTATAGCTCAGGCCCCTCCAGTCCTGGCAATATCCGAGTACATTTTCTCTGCACCCTTTCCATCTTAACGGCATATTTTCTCTAGCATGGTGGCCAAAACTAAATCTTAATCATTGTTAATTTGTTTCTGTGGCTTAAAGAGGTGAAAATATTGGTTTCATATTGACATAACAGAACTCGCTCTCACTGTCGATAAGCTTCATTCGGTAGTGAATGACAGATCATGTGTTCTCAGTGTGCCAATAATTTTTTTTGAAGATGGTCAGCTCATTAAAATGTTAAGTTTTAAAAAAATAATAATTTTGAAGACTTTTTTTCCCCCCAATGGAGGTTCGTGGCATTAGGTTTTCTATACTGTAATTGTGCTCCTTCTCAACAATACAAGACAACCTTTTCCAGGGATCTTTGCTAATATTACAACCTTCTTGTGGTTGCTTCCTTTATATTACACATTTAGTGCAAGAGGGGGCTGCACTGGTATAGGACATGCATCATCATCATCATATATATACAGCCGGAAACAGGCCTTTTCGGCCCTCCAAGTCCGTGCCGCCCAGCGATCCCCGTACATTAACACTATCCTACACCCACTAGGGACAATTTTTACATTTACCCAGCCAATTAACCTACATACCTGTACGTCTTTGGAGTGTGGGAGGAAACCGAAGATCTCGGAGAAAACCCACGCAGGTCACGGGGAGAACGTACAAACTCCTTACAGTGCAGCACCCTTAGTCAGGATCGAACCTGAGTCTCCGGCGCTGCATTCGCTGTAAAGCAGCAACTCTACCGCTGCGCTACCGTGCACTGACATAAATGCAAGAATTAAGTAATTTATTATAGATGTGACTTTAAGAAGTGTGTAACTACAGACCTGTAATACAAAACTGCAGATTTGTTCATTTATCCCTTCTAATAGATTTATTTTTATGCAGATCCTGAGAGGTTCAATATTGTATGGAACTAACAATTTGAAAAACTAATTAAAAAGCACAGCTAATGGACATTTTAAAGCTTACCTTATTACTTCATTTGTTAGACCCCTTAAAATTTGTCAATTAAAATCTAACCTCTTCTATCAATCTTTGGGTAGCCTACCCTAATATTCCCTTGTGTGGCAGAATCTAATTATTAAATGACAGCATTCCCGTGATGCACCTTGATGTTTTCCTATATTAAAGTTGCAATATAAATAAATTTTGTAGTAAAGGCTATAAGTTGAAATGAAACAGCAAAGGGAGTTTTTTTTGTAGGTGTTAGGTTCCTAAACTGGTGATGAACTATACTGAATGTAACAAGAAATGATGGGCAAGCAGTGATAATAAAAGAAGGTGCTCCCTTGGGCAAGCTTCGTAATGTGGGTACAAAAGCAGTTCACCACCCATTTTGGTAGGAAGAATGTAAAGGAAAATAAATAAATATGTTTTTAAATGGGCGCATAACCAGAATAACTATGGAAAGTAGTTATCCTAATTGGCAGCCATGTGAAAAGGCTTTTGGTGACACAAGATTCCTGGCATTATTAATGGAAATGTATTTGTATTAAACAATGTGATGAACCATTATTTTTAAAAAGACTACTAATTTATTACTGAAATATCGCATCTAATTTTAAACATAGTCTTTGAATTACTTTTAATGCCATAAGGGTGCATGGAAGATTTATAAGGTAATAGATTTTGGTTACATAGAAGGAAATAAAAAAAGTTAACGAGATTTAATCAAAGTGTTCAAAAGAATGGAAGTGTATGATAGAGTAAATACATTGCCGTTGACATAGTATTGGGTAACCAGAGGATGTCTTCACAAATATGAACAAATCCCCTAGGTAATGAGAGGGAAGAACATTATTCATCATTTTGTTGTGATCCGTCCGTGTTTCCTGAGGAAGCAGATTTAATATTTGGTGGATAAATATTTTCCGGCATACATAAAAAGCTCAGATGTGTAAGACTAATCGGCCTTCAAAGAACTGGTACAGCCATAGTGAGCTGAATGGAAAATTTATTTTTGTTTTATTTTGGTTCATCTATTATTATATGATTCAAACATATATCTTAAACATTTGCATAGATGCAATTTCTTTGAATAGTTAATTCAAGCTAAAATAAATGAATACACAATTTTTTTCTATTTTTCCTCATAACTATCTTCCTGCAAACTGACAAGTACAAATAATCATTATAACAGACCATGGGGGCCGGGGGGAAATGGAATCTGTTATTGCCAATTGTCCACTATAACCAAGTAAGGTATTCTCTCCAACCACCTAGCGGTCACTCCATGAAACAACAAGTTGTTTTCAAATACAATGTTTTTGACTGCTAAAAATATATATTTATTACTGCAAGTTAAAAATATTAAAGGCTGTATGATACATTGTTTAATAGAGTATCATTGCACATGTGTCGATCAAAGCAATTGCTTCACGAGCCAATGGTGCCTGATTACTGTGGGACGCCCGTCTGCTATAACTGAAATCCATTATAAAGAGGTTCGTAATAGACAGAGGGCTGACTTTATAGCCCAAATGTTGCATGTAATATATTAAAATACTGTTTAATTGGAAAACATTGATATCTGAGGTTAAATAGATGTCACAAGCTTTTGGTCTGATGGTAACTGAAAAGGAAAAGTGGCCCTGTGATTCAGCCACTAAACAAAGTACTGGTACTTGAAAGGTGGGACTAAGTGGAAGTGGGTTAAACTGGACATTTGAAGTCTTAACCCGATAGCCATAAAGCTCTTCTTTTGAAGACTTTAGAGACTTTGAACTTGAGGGATTCGTGGATTTCGTGTCCATAAGGTTTTCTATGAAACTTGAGAAAAAGGATTTTTCAATCAGATAAAGAGGAAGCCTTCAAATATTCTTAATGCTTGTTAGGAAATTCTTTAGCTTGTTAATGGATGTAGTCTTTTGACAAAACAACTAAAACACCCTAAAGTGCAGTCTTTTGTGAAAGAATTGTTGACTTAAACTTTGTTATCTAAACTTTAAAATATATTGTATTTGCTGTTTCTGTTTCCAGGTGATGAGGGTGACAACTTCTATGTAATCGATCAGGGTGAAGTTGATGTAAGTGTTTGAAATACTGTGGTTTTAAATGCAACTGGTTTTCTATTTTCAGTTAGGGTAAGGAAGGTGATACTAATTAAGATATTAGATGCATATATACACAGGCATTTAATGGTATTGGTGAGTGTCTGTAAGCAGCCTGGACCTCCACAGAGATGAGCTTCACTAAACAAACTGCACCTGTTGGGTCAGGGTAATCCATTGATGGACTAGTAATTCATTGGAAAGAAACAATTTAACATCTAATCACTTGCTGTAGCTTCCATCAGTGTCTGTTGAAACCAGGACATGCACCCTGAGGCCATTTGTTCCAGGTGCTTTATTTGTTGATTCAACTGTTTGAAATGAGGTCAGCTCAAATGAAATGGGACTGGCCTATTTGTACATTAACTTATTATGATGCCATAAAATTATATATTGGTCTAATAAGGTAAACAAAACTGTTAACTCTAATCATAATTAACATTTAACGTTGGAAATATTCAGGTAATTTGCACATTTATTGCAAAGACAAGTTAGCAGTTAACATAAAACAAATTGCGAAAACGAAATTTAAGGTCCATCCGCTGTTATCCTGATAACTGAATGAAACATTGATAATGGAGTTTTGATTAATAGCTATTAATTTCTCAATAAGTCTACATGAAGCTTGGACCTTATTGGTGATGTAGAATGTTCAGAGCCAAAATTTCAAGCCACCAGTTCCTCTCGGGCTTCCTGCAACTAGGTTTCATACTGTTCATATTATATCACAAACTAGTATATCTAGTTAGCATTTGAATGAGTTAATGCTAACTGCTTCCCCATACTTCAAGAGAGAAACTTTCGTAAACCACTAGTCTATTGAAATAACGCAGTTGAAGATAACCCTTTTATGTGAAGCCTGTATCCTCAGATCATCATGTTGTGGATTAGGTGAAATAATTTGCCAGAACAAAAGAAACAGTTACGAGTCTAGGCATTTCAGCCCTTTACACCTGCTCTGTCATTCATGGCTGATCTTTTATTTCAATGTCACTTTCTTGCACTAGCCTTCATTTCTTTTATATCTCTATCTTGGCCTTAAATATAATCAACTGAACTTCCACAGACCACTTCTCAACGAAGAAACTCCAATTTATCATAGTCATGATGTGGCCCTCAGATTAATTTGAGACAGTTTCTTGACCTGATTGTTGACACCAACAGGGAAGCATAATTTTTGCACATACCCTGCCAAGCCTCCTGAGAATTTTGTAAGTATCAATGATATCACCTCGCATTCTTCTAAATTCAAGAAAGTATAAAGCCAGTCCACATGATCTCCCCAGAAATGATGAAGCTGCCATCCCAGATCTGGTGTACCTTTGCTGTGCTCAATGCAAGTATATTCTCTTTTTGATGGACTCTAAGCCTCTCTTTTTGTAAATGGTTAATACAACCATAAATAGTTTCAGCACAGCTCTCTAAAATTGGAGGAAAACATCGAGACTTTGTACTTCAATCCTTTGCAATAAGATGAAATGTATCATTTTAATTCTTTTTGAAATATTTTTAGTAAGTCATCTATAAAGACTCCCAAATCCCTCTAAATACCATCTTTCAGTCTCTCACTATTTAAACGTCTCAATATTTGACCAAAGTGGATAATTTCATATTTTTCCAAATTATATTCCATCTGTCACATCCTTTTGTTCATTAACCTGCCTGTAGTCTGCTCAAATGCCTCTACGTCCTCCTCACAATCCACACTCTCATCCAGCTTGTTGTCATCAGCAAACTTGGATACATTACATTTGATCCCCTCTTCCAAGTCATTGTTACAGATTTAGTAGCTGAGTCCCCAGCACTGATCCCTGTATTACACTACTAATCAGAGCCATGCAATCCAAAAATGACCAGTTTATCCCTATTTCTGTTTTCTGTCTGTCAGACATTTCCAATCCAAATAAGTATATAGCACCCACTATCTTGCGAATAATTCATGATTAAAGTCCTCTTGTGTGGTACTTTTATTGAAGATGCGGACCTTCTAACTCTATCAGCTGATTTGTCCTTAATTATTTTTGCTTGTTAAAGCCAGAAAAAAACTTCAGTATATTGGACAAACATGATTTCCCTTTCTTTGATCCGTGTTGGCGCCTTCCAATCATGTTATTATTTTCTACGTGCATTATTTCCACACCATTTGCAATTGTTCCCAGCTTTATGAATGACATTAATGTCAGGTTAACTGGTTCTCATTTTCTATCTCACTCTTAAATAATGGGGTTACATATGCTATCTCCCAATCTATGAGAACTGTTCTAGAATCTATGGAAGATGTCAACCAGTGTATCCATTATCTCTGTCACCATCACCATCAAACTGTCATCAGGTCATGAAGATTTATCACCTTTCAGTCGCACTAATTTCTTCAGTACGTTTTTTCTTTCACTAATGCTAATGACTGAATTCTTCAATTACTGTAGGCCTGTATGTAGCACTGTACTATTTCCATAAAGTCTTTTATGTGTTGTGAAAATAGATTCCTTTTCTCTGCCATTTCCTTATTCCCAAATATAATTTCTCCCACTGTAACATTGGCTAATCTTTTCCTCTTTGTACGTCTATGGAAGTCTTTACAGTCTGGTATGTTTAAAAAAAAAATTATGCCTGTATTCTACTTTCCTTTTTCTTATCAGTTCTTTGGTGCTGTGAATTCATAATTTGTTTTCCCTGGGCTTCCTGCTTTTTTGCTAACATTACAAACTCTTTCATTTCTACTATAATTTTTAATTTGATGGCTGGACATTTTTTTCTGTTGCCAAGTCATCTGCATTTACTTGCACATGCTTATATCTGTCATCTTGAAATTGCTCTTTTCTTAGATATTTGCCTTGGGAGATTGTTTTACAAATAACATCAGTTACATTGACTTTGGTGATTCTGATTTTTAAAAACCCCATTCTGCTTGTTTTGTCCATTATTATGGAATGCACAAAATATCTGGGATTCAATAAACAATAATAGGTTGAAATGTTAAAAAAAACATTGTATTGCAGAAAAAAGGCATGAAATGCTGTGCACAAACTTGAATATTTCATTTATAGTTATACAAACAAGGTTTAGATTTATTAAGAAAATCTCTAAACCATTATGCCGTCATTCTCTTTATCACTGCCCCAAGGCAAAGATTAAGGGAGAGAGAAAAAAAAAGAATGTGCTCATCAGAGTTGATTTGTGATTTTATTTTTTGCATAGGTTTATGTAAATGGAGAATGGGTTACAAACATTGGAGAAGGAGGTAGTTTTGGAGAGCTTGCTCTGATCTATGGCACTCCACGAGCAGCAACTGTCAAGGCCAAGACAGACCTGAAACTGTGGGGAATCGACAGGGACAGTTACAGACGCATTCTAATGGTCAGTATTATGTTATCTGTCTCCATTTGTGACAGCTTTAGAGTTGATTGATAATACTACATATAAAAATGTTTTATTTTGGTCATAAACTGAAAATTGAGCAGTTCGTGATCAGGGACCCCACACTACATCATACTTGAACCCTTGAAATCTGCAAAACTTTGTGTAACATTGTATGCTTGCAGAGGTTGGAATCAGAAAATTATGGCACAGAAAGAAGCCACTCTATCCATTGTATTTATTGCCAGCCAAAAATGGAGCCTCTTCGTTTCCTCTGGACTCTTGGTCCATAACCATTATGATTCTTCAAGCATTCTTCCAAGTACCTTTGGAATATAATGAGGTTCTGCAATCAGACACCATCAGAACCCAATATCTTTGGGTGATTTTTTAAATTTTCGAAATTCCATTTAATTCTTTCATCAATTCACTGAAATGTGCATTCTAACCTTTAAATTCAATACTTGGGGAAAGAGAGGTTTCCTTTTATGCCTGTCTGAATCCTTCATTGATTTGCACACTTGAGTTAAGTCTCCCCTCAGTCTCCGGTTTCATTATACTTATTTATTTTTGGTCATTTAATGTGCCCATTATAATGCTTAATGTTGAGGCTATTCAAATAAAGATGCTATTTTCACACACAATGTACAAGAGTAAATTCTATCTGCATGTCTAATTAAAAAATGACATTTTCTGGTTCCTTTGGATTATCGACATAAGAATAAGCACAAAGTGAATTAGTACATCAAAAAATGGAAAATAATGTGCCTGGTTTTGCATAAAAATAACTTCTGATGAAATATTTATTGTGAAATTTAGAATTAGGAAAAATATTATAAAATATGATTTTTTCTATTGATTCAATCACCCTTTCTCACAGTTCCAGTACCCCAACATCTTTTGAGGTGATTCCCCCCCCCCCCCCCCCCCCCAAAATCCTTTTTATAAGGCGGCACGGTAGCGCAGCGGTAGAGTTGCTGCATTTACAGCGAATGCAGCGCCGGAGACTCAGGTTCGATCCTGACTACGGGTGCTGCACTGTAAGGAGTTTGTACGTTCTCCCCGTGACCAGCGTGGGTTTTCTCCGAGATCTTCGGTTTCCTCCCACACTCCAAAGACGTACAGGTATGTAGGTTAATTGGCTGGGTAAATGTAAAAATTGTCCCTAGTGGGTGTAGGATAGTGTTAATGTACGGGGATCGCTGGGCGGCACGGACTTGGAGGGCCGAAAAGGCCTGTTTCCGGCTGTATATATATGATATGATATGATATAAATTATCCTACAACCATGTTCCAACTGCGTTGTGGAATTTATCATTGCAGCTATGGTCTGGATACTTGTCATTACCTGCAGATTTTTCACTGTTAAACAACTTCCTTCCAACAAAAGGTTCAAATCTTTTTAGCCCCAAGATGTTTTAAGGACAAAACACAAGTGAAACTTTTATTGGTAACATTTTCTTATTCTTTGAGTTAAAGGTCAAACTTATAAACCTGATTTACAAATTCAAAGAGGATAAAATCCAGGTGCAAATACTACCATTTTTTGACACATTGTCTAAAATGCATTAATCTATTGTTTGAAATTGAATATTTCGCTCTGGAGTTTTATAATTTACCATTTATTTAGACTTTAGACTGTGCAGAAACAGGCCCTTTGGCTATCAATAGACAATAGACAATAGGTGCAGGAGTAGGCCATTCAGCCCTTCGAGCCAGCACCGCCATTCAATGCGATCATGGCTGATCACTCTCAATCAGTACCCCGTTCCTGCCTTCTCCCCATACCCCCTAACTCCGCTATCCTTAAGAGCTCTATCCAGCTCTCTCTTGAAAGCATCCAACGAACTGGCCTCCACTGCCTTCTGAGGCAGAGAATTCCACACCTTCACCACCCTCTGACTGAAAAAGTTCTTCCTCATCTCCGTTCTAAATGGCCTACCCCTTATTCTTAAACTGTGGCCCCTTGTTCTGGACTCCCCCAACATTGGGAACATGTTATCTGCCTCTAATGTGTCCAATCCCCTAATTATCTTATATGTTTCAATAAGATCCCCCCTCATCCTTCTAAATTCCAGTGTATACAAGCCCAATCGCTCCAGCCTTTCAACATACGACAGTCCCGCCATTCCGGGAATTAACCTAGTGAACCTACGCTGCACGCCCTCCATAGCAAGAATATCCTTCCTCAAATTTGGAGACCAAAACTGCACACAGTACTCCAGGTGCGGTCTCACCAGGGCCCGGTACAACTGTAGAAGGACCTCTTTGCTCCTATACTCAACTCCTCTTGTTACGAAGGCCAACATTCCATTGGCTTTCTTCACTGCCTGCTGTACCTGCATGCTTCCTTTCATTGACTGATGCACTAGGACACCCAGATCTCGTTGAACTCCCCCTCCTCCTAACTTGACACCATTCAGATAATAATCTGCCTTTCTATTCTTGCTTCCAAAGTGAATAACCTCACACTTATCTACATTAAACTGCATCTGCCATGTATCCGCCCACTCACACAACCTGTCCAAGTCACCCTGCAGCCTTATTGCATCTTCCTCACAATTCACACTACCCCCCAACTTAGTATCATCTGCAAATTTGCTAATGGTACTTTTAATCCCTTCGTCTAAGTCATTAATGTATATCGTAAATAGCTGGGGTCCCAGCACCGAACCTTGCGGTACCCCACTGGTCACTGCCTGCCATTCCGAAAGGGACCCATTTATCCCCACTCTTTGCTTTCTGTCTGTCAACCAATTTTCTATCCATGTCAGTACCCTACCCCCAATACCATGTGCCCTAATTTTGCCCACTAATCTCCTATGTGGGACCTTGTCGAAGGTTTTCTGAAAGTCGAGGTACACCACATCCACTGACTCTCCCTTGTCAATTTTCCTAGTTACATCCTCAAAAAATTCCAGTAGATTTGTCAAGCATGATTTCCCCTTCGTAAATCCATGCTGACTCGGAATGATCCCGTTACTGCTATCCAAATGCTCAGCAATTTCGTCTTTTATAATTGACTTCAGCATCTTCCCCACCACTGATGTCAGACTAACTGGTCTATAATTACCCGTTTTCTCTCTCCCTCCTTTCTTAAAAAGTGGGATAACATTTGCTATCCTCCAATCCACAGGAACTGATCCTGAATCTATAGAACATTGAAAAATGATCTCCAATGCTTCCACTATTTCTAGAGCCACCTCCTTAAGTACTCTGGGATGCAGACCATCAGGCCCTGGGGATTTATCAGCCTTCAGTCCCATCAGTCTACCCAAAACCATTTCCTGCCTAATGTGGATTTCCTTCAGTTCCTCCATCACCCTAGGTTCTCCGGCCCCTAAAACATTTGGGAGATTGTGTGTATCTTCCTCAGTGAAGACAGATCCAAAGTAACGGTTTAACTCGTCTGCCATTTCTTTGTTCCCCATAATAAATTCCCCAGCTTCTGTCTTCAAGGGACCCACATTTGCCTTGACTATTTTTTTCCTCTTCACGTACCTAAAAAAACTTTTGCTATCCTCCTTTATATTATTGGCTAGTTTACCCTCGTACCTCATCTTTTCTCCCCGTATTGCCTTTTTAGTTAACTTTTGTTGCTCTTTAAAAGAGTCCCAATCCTCTGTCTTCCCACTCTTCTTTGCTATGTTATACTTCCTCTCCTTAATTTTTATGCTGTCCCTGACTTCCCTCGTCAGCCACAGGTGTCTCTTACTCCCCTTAGAGTCTTTCCACCTCTTTGGAATAAATTGATCCTGCAACCTCTGCATTATCAAGTCCGCCCCGACCAGCGATCGCCCCAAGCACTAGCACTACCCTACACACTAGGGAACATTTTAAATATATTTTGTACTGAAGTCAATTGACCTGTAAACCTGTACGTCTTTGGAGTGTGGGAGGAAAACTCAGCACCTGGGGAAAACCCTCAGGGTCACAGGGAGAACATACCAACTCCGTAGCCAGGATTGAACAGAGGTCTCTGGCGCTAGTAAGGCAGCAAATCTGCTGTTGCGCCACTGTACCATCCCATGATTTATTTGTTAATATTTAAAGCAACCGATTGAATTGACATCATTGAAAGAAACACTGGAATAGTTTGCTCACTCTTTCCATTTTGGGGCAAAGAAATGAATGGAGCAAAATGTTTACAAATAAAACAACTGTATTTGATAGTATTCATGGAAATGTAAACAACACCTTTCCAGAGATAATTTATTAACTTTACTTTCCTGATAGGGCAGAGGGTTGGCGGGGTGGTGGTTGGGGGGGGGGGTCTCTCAACCCCAGGAATGTGTTTCAGAGCTTGGGTGTATTCTGTGAACTGTCGCCTAGGTATTCACTCAATGGAATGCTGACAAGATGTCGGGAAAGAAGAAAGTAAGGGGAAGAATATAATTAAAACAGGCTAGAGAGATAAAGTTTTTGAAGCGCTTTTTAAATTGCTCCATCTCTCTGACCTACTTTAATAAACGAATTGCTGATATTAGGCCCAAGTTGCCTAAGGCTCTACTATCAGTGTTTGAGTAAAGGAAGGAAGGTATGCACATAATGCCAGAATCAAGAGATAATGGTGGTGGGGACTATCGGAGGAAGAATGGACAGGGTTATAGCAATTCACATAAAGGCGTTGGATAAAGCTATGCCTGGAATTAAAGACAAGGGTATCAAATTTAGAGCTTTGGGGGATGGTCAACTGAGAACTGATCTGGCAGCTTAAAACAGGGAATGCATGAAGTACTGAAAAATTAGCAGCTGCAGAGTTATACTCCATTACAATTTGCCTTGGAGTGACATCTCCAAAAAGAGAGAGTTTAATCAACCATTTTGAAATGCAATGGCTTTCCCATCACTGGGTTCTCACCATCAATTCCTGGAAGTCACCAATAACTTAAAAAAAACCCAACTCAACAGCCATAAATGCTGTGGCTACAAATGTGGTAATCCTGCATTAACTGGTAACTAACTTGCCTTCTCCCTTTCTCAATTGTGATGAAGGGTATTTGTTATGAACCGCTAATTGGTTTGTCTTTCAGCAGCTTAACAGACTGAGTTCTTCCAGCATTTCTGTTTTCGTTTTGGATTCCAAATGCAGCTTCATTTGTATACCAAAATTGTGAGCGGTCTGGTTCAACCTGAGATGGTAGCTGGAATCAGAGATGCAATCAGTGGAAAAGGGATAGAAGTTGTAGTTACAGTTGAGAGGATGACTTCATTTATTACAGCTGCCGCAAGAAGAAGTTTGTGTCACAGTTATAATGTTTGTGTCACAGTCATAAAATATGGACATTTGTGGCATTGAGGAAGAAAATGGTGGTAACGTTGACATGGAATTCATTGCATGTGTGATCTCCAATGTCAGTTGTTATTTATCTTCCGAGAAAAAAATAGGGTGTAAACAATATCCCTGGGCCTTTTTTGCTATCTTTTTGAGGCATGGACCTTTTTGTAGGGGGTTGCCACTCACTATTTAGCCTATTTAATATGTGCTCCAGATAAAGTATGTAATAAAACATGATGTATTCTGGTTGCACTAAAATAAATGGTGTAAGTGAAGTTGCAAATGTGGCCATTGTAAGAAGTAATATTTTTTTATTTTCTTGTAAAACTAAAGGTATCAAAAAATATAACTAAGATAATGTAATTAACTTCAAATGTGCTTTTCCATTAACCAGGGCAGAGTTTTATTATTCTGTAGTTTTTTTTCCCCCTAAATAATTTTTCAAAAATATCACATTTAGGTTTAAAAAAATCATTAGCATTTTTTAGTCCACCAGTTTGTTATGATTTTGGATCAGAATTGTCTCCTGTGATGTTTTTGTACTGTCTGTCCTTTTGTCTGTTCCTTGGGCAGAAAACAGTTCTGAAACCTCAATAATAACCATGTATATGCACAAAGCTGTGCAGAATAACTTGAGGGTATTCAGGTTCAAAAGATGAGTGGAACCTGTCAAGTCTCATAACACTTAAAATGTTAGTGTTGTGACTATCTGTGATGTTGCTTTATCCCTTTTAGGCTTAAAATAGCAATGGATGGCATACCATTTTTAAATAAGTATATTAATGTGGCTTAGAATGTGCAGCTTGTACAATCATTCATTTTTTTGTATAATTTGCTGACCTTTTTGAATGAATGTTATTGTTCAAATATACAATTAAAGGTGAGCAAGGCTTCTGGCTTTTGGTGAGTATTAAGTCAACTTTTGTTTTTATCTCACAGGATACCAGGTGTTTTGCAGATTACAATTAGTGATTCCTTTTTTCCTTTGAAAGTAGGAAAATGGTAGTCATGCTGATAATTTATATAGCGTCCCTATAATTAGGGGATGTTTAGAATGACTGAATAACTTAAAAGTTCAATTTTATTGTGTAGGACTTTTGCGAGTGATGTAGGAGGGGAAGTTTTCATTCTCTAATTTTGATCCTTTTTCCACATGAAACATGACCTAGTGCCCTTGAAGACACCTCGTGAATTTAATTATTTTCTTTTAACAACATTAAGTATGCGCAAAGTATACAGATACTTTGCCCAGCAAAACAGTTTTATGTATATACATGAGGATAAACTTCAAATATCTTGCTGCAGCTATTGTGTTTATTTCCTGGTATGGACTTTTTATATGAAAATTGTAGATATATTGGAGGCAGATTTATGCAGCTATATTTTGTATTTTTGTCATCTTTGGCAAAGGGTATTGATATGAATTCCCTTTATGCAAAGTTCTTGTCCAAAGCTTATGTATTACATAGTAGACAGGTTGGTTTTAGCCACTCAAAAGAAAATGAGAAATAGCAACTTCTGAAATAAATGCCTTCATTAACTTTGTACGTTTTCATTTTAAACAGGGTAGTACACTGAGGAAGCGCAAGATGTATGAAGAATTCCTGAGCAAGGTCTCCATTTTGGGTCAGTTGACAACTGTTTAATGTTAGTTGCCGCCACACATGTAGCTTGTCTGAAGAGCAGGCTTCATACCTAAACATTTTGCTCAAGGTCCAAAAAACATTATCCCGTGGCTGACCTTGAGTAGCCCTGCAGCACAACACAAAGAATGTGGAATTGTTGACATTTTGGTACTTTTACCACACTGAGCACCATGAGTGGAATTTTGTGCCTCTGCTAATGTATCTAATCTGACAAGTTTTTTAATGCTAATAATATACTTATAGTGGTTTCACGTGGGTGACTTGAAAATAGGGTAATGTATATATTAGTCCATGACATCACCTGAAATGTTTAGTCATAGTCTTAAGTGCGAATTTATACCTCTGGATGATGGTGTAAATTTATGTAGTTCTACATGGGCTAAGCATGCTAACACAATGGAGTTGAATGGATGGAGTTGCTTCTTAATGTCAGTAGTCTTGTCGGGATTACTTAAAACATCTGATTTCTGGCATTGTGTTTTATTTTTCTTTAAATGGATAAGCATGATGTTTAGTCATGCTATCCTTCAGTAGTTACAAGGGAAAGCTTTAATTTCATTGTGAGCAGAGCAAAAATCAAAGGGGAAAGAGACACCGTATGCCATGCAACATGGCTGCTTTTAATACCAATATCATAGATCAAGAGAATCTTAGAAATAGCTAGTTAATAAATATACTTATTCAAGTTAATTGAAATGATTTTTTTCTAATTAATTAATCAGTTTTGTAATTTATTAGATTAACTTCCTTACCAAAGTCCTGAATTTAAAAAAATAACTTTGTTCAAATGATTTCATTGAAATCTGTCATGGTGATCTCGGATGTCTGGAATAATTTTTTTTATATCAGGAAGTTTAAAAAGGTAAAAATGGTTTCCATTTGATAAATTATACAATATATATATATATATTTATGTTTTAAATATTGAATATGACTGATAACCCCAAGTTTTTGAGGAATCAATTTCTTAAAAGTTGAACTTTCTAAATAAATCTTCTCTTTTCTTATGACAGTCCTTTGTAATATCTTCCCCACCACTGATGTCAGACTAACTGGTCTATAATTACCCGTTTTCTCTCTCCCTCCTTTCTTAAAAAGTGGGATAACATTTGCTATCCTCCAATCCACAGGAACTGATCCTGAATCTATAGAACATTGAAAAATGATCTCCAATGCTTCCACTATTTCTAGAGCCACCTCCTTAAGTACTCTGGGATGCAGACCATCAGGCCCTGGGGATTTATCAGCCTTCAGTCCCATCAGTCTACCCAACACCATTTCCTGCCTAATGTGGATTTCCTTCAGTTCCTCCATCACCCTAGGTTCTCCGGCCCCTATGGATGATGACATGGGAGATTGGGTGACTGGTTGTTTGAGAGGTTGGTGGGTCAGAAGACTCACATTTTGGATAGTTAGTAATTGGAAGGGTGAGAAGTGTCTCTCAGTTCAACAGATCAGGAAGTAGGGTGATTTGGGTGGGGGGAATTGTGTTAGACACTGTGTGAATGAGGGTGACTGTATGCTGACAGGCACTGCATTAGGAAAACCTGATTGCCCTGCCTATGACCTACGGTGATCTTTCCCAGGACAATACGTTTCAAGTTTCCCCGTAAAACTCCAAAGGTGCTTGTTCATCTTGTGTGGCCCTAATGAAGAAAAAGAAGTAGGGAGTAAACTCATTCCTGGGGTGGTGGGGGATGAAAGAGAGGGAGGTTACATTTTCAGTCCATAGCAGCAAGAAAAATGTAGTGCAATTCAATTCCTAACCATCTGCCTTATATTTAGCTAATATTTATATTGTGTTTATATTCAACTATAATTGTTATTGGAGATATCTGGCATTTTGCTGATTAGTTCAAAGTCTGCACATCCCCTCAGGTTTTTACTTGGGAACTTGTACCCCTCAATATAAATGTATTAAATAGTATGTGACTAAAATTCATATCAATTCAAATGGCTTCCCTTGATTTCAGTGAAGAGTGCAAACAGCTATGTATGTGTAAAGGCATGCTAAATTGCCAATAGTAACTTTAACATGTCATTGTTAAATTACAACTACAAATCCTGAAGTTGTAATCATTTACAGAGAATAATGACAACAGTGTCAGTATTGCTGTTGTTGAAATGTTGAAAACATGTAATCGCTGGAAATTTGAAGTAAAAACAGAAATTACGGGAAATCTATGTAACACTTTCAAATCTGTTGATTACTAAACCTTGTGGGAATATGAATAGCGATAAGAATGTAAGGAACTTTCATGGAGATATAGATAAACCGTGGTTTGAGTACAATGTAGCTGATTGAGTACAGTATAGAAAAGTGACATACAGTGGCAGACAAAAATTCGAATTGCTATTTCTATAAATGGTGAGAAGTTAGGAAATGTTGATACTTATAAGGACATGGACAGCCTAGTATATAGCAAAATGCTGGAGTAACTCAGTGGGTCAGTTAGCATTTCTGGAGAAAAGGAATAGGTGACATTTTGGGTTGAGATCCTTCTTTGGACTGTCTGAGGAAGGGTCTTGACCTGAAACGTCACCTATCTCCAGAGATGCTGCCTGACCTGTTGAGTTACTCCAACATTTTGCTATCTTCAGTGTAAATCAGCATCTACAGTTCCTTCCTACACATTTGGATAGCGTTGTACATATGTTGCTGAAAGTTAAATGTTACTGCAGCTGACGGTTAGGAAGACAGATGGTATCTGACCACAGTATTTCTAGAAATTTGTTAAAATGACAAGTTGGTCTTTACTGAAAGAGGGTTTCAGTAAAGATGTTCAGATACAATTATGCAAGACCTTGGTAAAACTACATCTGGAGTATCTTGTACAATTTTGGTTTCCTTGTAAAAAAAAATTATATGTAGCTGCTGGGGGAAAAGTGGAGTAACGGTTTGCCTGCATGATTCTTGGGATGGTAGGTTTGATGTTTGAGAGATTGAATAAACAAAACATCTATTCTCTGTAGTTTAGAACAATAAAAATTGGCTTAGTTGAAACGTACAAAATTTGCCGAGGGCTAGATGGGGTAGGCATTGCTTGGCTGTTTCCCCTGATTGAGTCATCGAGAGCCAGGGGTCACGGTCTTAACTTAAGAGGCAGGCTATTTGCAACACAAATGAAGAGAAATATTTTCACTCTAATGTTGTGTAGGCAAATAACTGCAGATGTTGGTACAAATCGAAGGTATCACAAAATGCTGGAGTAACTCAGCGGATCAGGCAGCATCTCAGGAGAGAAGGAATGGGTGACGTTTCGGGTCGAGACCCTTCTACAGACTCCTGTAGAAGGGTCTCGACCCGAAACATCACCCATTCCTTCTCTCCTGAGATGCTGCCTGACCCGCTGAGTTACTCCAGCATTTTGTGATACCTTCACTCTAATGTTGGTGAATCTTTGGAATTTTCAGAGAGTGCCAATGGAGGTTGTGGGATTTCACTCTATTGTGTTCAAAGCAGAGAATGATAGAGTTTTGGAAATTAAAGCAATCTTAGATTATGGGGAATAGAGCAAGAAAATGGTTTTGAGATAGATCAGTCATGATCTTGTTTCAAAGTGCTAATTTAGCAGCAGAGTGCAATATTAACCCTTTCTCCACGTATGTTGCCTGGAATTGTTGCTGGAATTTTTTGGAAGTTTTGCTGTCATTATCACAAAATTCAAGCCAGTTACTCAAGACACTTTAACTGTTAATCCATATGATATGCAGTGTTTTATTCTACATTTTATAGAATCATTGGATAAATGGGAGCGTTTGACAGTAGCTGATGCTCTAGAGCCTGTCCAGTTTGAAGATGGGGAGAAAATTGTGGTCCAGGGTGAACCAGGCGATGACTTCTTCATTATCACAGAGGTAATATTTTATGAAGTCCTACACTTGATGCTTTTCTAGAAACTTAAGTTGAAAACTTTTTTTAATTTCTCAACTAGAGCTCTGTTAACATTGGAATAAACTGTAAATGTGGTAGGCTATTTTCATAAAACCTTTTTGTATTTGTGGTATTGCTTACAGAAATTATATGGGAAGCACATTTTATTGAAAATTTATTTCCGATACTTAAGCTATCTTTTCCATGTGAATTCTTGCTATTCTTCTATAACTATTATCATTTGGAGGCTAATTTCAAAATACTTCTGCATAATGGTTAGTTAATTAGAATTTAGAAGGCGAAGAGTGATCCTCTGGAAATTTTACAAATTATGAAGAGTTATGAGGCAAATAATTATTTTTAACGCACGGCGATAGATAAGATGGCACAAATTTAAGATAATCTCTGAAGTAAAGGCAGTGCAAGAAAACATTCCATAGAGATGATAGGAGAGTATTTGCAACTGTAAAGGTACTGAAATTACACAATGCTTCAGATACAAATCCTCGCGGGGGTCTTACAGGGAGACACGCTGGCACCCTTTCTCTTTGTCATTGTCCTTGATTATGCAATGAGGCAGACGCTCAAGGAACACAAGGACCTCGGCTTCACAATCACCCCAAGGTGTTCGAGAAGAATCGGGTCAGTCAACTTGTCAGACCTCGACTTCGTTGATGACATCATCCTGCTGTCAGACCAAATTGGGGAGGCACAGGACCTGCTACTACTTAAAAGGGAAAGCTAATTAAAGTTTGGTGGAAGTGAGAAGGGAAATGGAAATAACATAAAAACAAGAAAATAGGAGTAGGAATAGGCCACCTGATTGCTCAAACCTGCCCTGCCATTCTAGGTGATTGTGGCTGATCCGCCCCAGCCTCCTCTCCTCTTCTGTGCCAGTTCCCCTCAACCCTTGTTTCCCTGAACTTCAGAAAATTCATCTACCTCTTTTTAAACATCCAATGATCTAGCTTACATGACCATCCAGCTGAACTCTAGAAATTCAATCAAATCCAGTTAACAAAAATATTACTGATAAAGTTTTGATGGGATGCATTGTTCATTTTCTGCATTGTTGCAAATGTTTTTATTCATTATTTAGTAACTCCTGCGGAAGGAGTAATCGGAATTGGAAGAGCAGGAATATAGAAATGAAAACAAAGTGCTTAAAATACCTAGCAAGTCAGACCATCTCCATAGGTACTCTCTGACTGGCTGAGTATTTACAGCATTTTCTCCATTTTAGATTTCTAGCCATTGCAGTATTTTGCTTTTACAGAGCTGTCAGCTTTGAGTTCTGTGATCTAACTAATTCTTGTCTGCAGAGAAAATACTGCTGTGGATTTGTTGTGTCAAATAACCTTTTCTTATGCTGTAACATTCAGTTATTCTTTGCATGGCTCCACAATGGTGCCTGTAATAAAATTAAATGGAATTTATGTAGAATGTAGTTGCCTGACCACATATAATGGAATATTATCTTGATTTACCAGCATGACATCTAAATGTCTTTTCTGACCAGCGTTACAGGTACACGAAACCTAAACAAACACTTAGAAGGGATGCCAAAAAGTAGAATAATTGCAGTGGTCCAAGATTAATATGGTATAACCACAATGTTCATTGCTTCTCTTTGAAGTATGTAAATAAAGGAACTGCTTTGCCAACTTTTAAATGTGCTCTGGGGCAATGTTTCTGAAGAGATCCTGATGGATGTCGGCAACCTCAGTCGGTTCCAGGCACATGCAAAATGTTTAAGTTGCCAATGCGTTGTGATTTTGATTAGAGAGGCCTGCTCGTAGTTAGTGCTTACCAGTATTCAGGAGCAAGTGCTGTGCTCATCACCAATTCCAGAATCAGTTGTCCAAGTTGTTTTCTAATCAGCAGATGGTGCCCAGCTTTACTTTGTGGTAAAAATAAGGCTTGATAAATGTAATCTGGATAAATGTTTCAACAGCTTCCTATGCTTGTCTTGCAAATGTTCAGGAAATGCCTAGGACCTGACTCCCTCTCCAATGTGTTGCACAACCTATGGACACAATGCTCTGAGATTTCTGGTGTATCTTTTATCATTGTTTCTGAAACTGAAAAACTCTCAATGGCTCCCAACCTTGGGTGGGCGTTTGCGAGATGGCCTGTTCCCACTGCTGCTTATGCAAGCTTCTGACTCATGACTCCTAGTTTCTCAACACTACCATAAAAGTCCAGCTTCACTTTGAGTGATCATGGGCCAGAGATTCCAAAAGTAACCACAAGTAACCATTGTAATACTCCTCCACTTTGAGCAGACAAGAGCTAGCGATTCAAAGGAGTTCAGTAGGTGTTGCATTTCTTCAGGGCGGCTTTTAAGCACAGCCTTGTATCCTCTGTCCATCTGGCAATCTTTTCTCATCTCAGGGTTCAGAATGGATATCTGTTTTAGGAGTCTGTTATAAGGCACACAAATAACATAGCCAGCTGCATGTAGCTAGCTTTGACACCAAGAATGTTGGGATTAAAAAGCAGTAGCGATGCAAATGACCAAATTATTCTCGTGTCTCCAAGTTATCTCTCATGTTGATTTGTCAACTAAATATTCTCTGGGGAATCTCTCGGTTCCCTTTGAAAAGTACCTCAGAACTTTTAAATCCACCTAAGAGGGCTGATTGGACTAGAATTTAATGTCTCATCATTAAAATTGAATATCCAAAACTGTAGTGCTCCCATTATACTGCACTGAAGTACCAACTACATAAGTCTCTTGAGCAAGTCTTGAAACAAAACCCCTCAGATATGGAGGTGACACATTGTCACTGAGTTATAGGTGTGGTTGGTTCTGGCTGCTTTACAATATGATTAATCCAAACTTGGTGTTGTGAATTGTATGAAGCCAAGACATGATTTGGGGGTTTATTTTACTTGCTGTTGTAGCAGTACCAAAATGTTTAATTTGTTAAGCCAAAGTAAAAAAAGTCTACAAGTTTAAATATAAGATTTATTACTGAAGTTAAAAAATCATAGTGAGCTGTGTTTTATCATTTTAAAACGCCCTTTGCTTGCAAGGGAAACTTTTGCTAGTCTGCCCTTCTTATTTGATCTTTTCTTGCCATTTTATTGATAAAAGGGATCTTTGTTAGTTTTTTGAATACTGCAGCTTGAAGACTGTTGCTACATTGTGTAAGTCAAGGAACGCAGACTTTCATTTTCATCATTTAAGAATATCATGCAGGCTAATGAATGGAGATACTTTTACCTCTAAGTTTTTCTTTCCTTAGTTACTGTTTAAGTAACAGTTACATCATTGGAGCAATAAAATACGTCTGCCAAGAGTTAAATTACTGACGCTAATGGAGTCAACTATTAAAATCTTGGAGGTTTTGAAATGCTTGTTTCCCACTGTTTTGAATTCATTCACAGTGTATCAACATAAATGCAAACCTTCCCAAGCCAAGCAGATGTGGAATGCATCTACCCTGTTCCAAAACTCTGGTGTTATCACATATGAAATTTTTGAAATCTGACTGAAGAGCTGTCATCACCATTTGATGATCATTACTATATACAAAGATGTTATGGCAAATAAGTTAGCATGACAGATGTAATGCTTTGTGCAGCTGAATCGTGGATTAGACCATTATATAGCGTATCCAATATTCAACATATGCACATTTTTAATGCTTATTGGGTTTGATATTTTGTAGAGATTTTAGAGATTGGCAAGTCTCTGGTTTGCAGATATGATTCATTGATGCTACTGCTTAAAGATAAAGATCTTGTGTTCTTTTTCATCAGTCTATTGTTAATAATTTTTAGACAAAAAACACTAGGAAACTTCTCAAATACTTCAGATGTTGTCGCATATATCTGAATTTTAATTCCAATCTGGGCATTTTTTAGACTGCTTTAATGCGGTGACTTTTATGCAGTCAAAATTGACTGAGAAGGTACACCAAAGTAGCTGGGAAAGATAAATTGACTTGCGTTTTAAAGCAAGTTGTAGCACACTGACAAGTACTGTAGTGTGTGTGTGTATTATTGATTGTGGATGTGCAGTTTGAGGAATCCAGCCAGTCATACATTGAGTTTTTTTAGTTTGGAATTCTTTTTGATTTTTTTTCCATCTGTGTCGTAACTCTCGTTTTGCATGATTGACCAGTAATTCAGCAAGGGGACACAACCAGTATTTTGGCAGTAGATCTGCTCTATTGCTGAGGAAGATTTTATGAATTTAAAGCTGAAATTCTATATTTAAAATGCTCTTGATGGGAAACAACTGTCAGGAATGTCACAGTATAAGCCAGCACAGTGTATCTAGATAAATATATAATACCCCTGGAAGCATACTGCGTCCTTCGATATTCTTTTTTTTACAAGGTATGCAATCTGGAAGTGGACCAGTTGACCCAACTTGGTCTGTGAGGTGCCTATGCACCACTTGAGCCTCCTACCATCTTTCCGTAGGTAATTCTTGTATTCTTTTTCTCCACTGTCTTGGACAGCCTCCCCTTAAACACTTTAATTACTCTCTATGGTAATGCATTCTTATTACCATCATTCTCTAAATATATCATTTGGTATTTGGATTTCATTGTGACTATCTTTTAAGAATGACTTCTGGCTATGCTCTTCCCCATAATTGGAAACATACTGTATGTCTCTTGTCAAAAGACTATAATTTTATAAACCTCTAATAGTTAACCTGTTGACTGCTTTTTCTCAGATGGAAACAAGCCCAATCTGTTTATCCTTTCCTGATATGTAGGATCTTCCCAATTTTGGTATCATTTTCTGTACATCTGCTACTATCTCCAGTGCCTTTATATACTTCCTAAAAAATGGCAATCAAAACTGTGCAGAACTTTAGTTCAGTTCAACTAGGTAATTGCTTAATGTGTCAAAGCATGAAATAAAATGTGTTTTGCAGGAATCTGATGTCTGGATTGTGAATTAAATCGACTGCCCATTGTAGCTGACTATGTGTGACCAGGGCATTCCTGTGCTGTTATTTTTAATGATTGGCATGCTGGTAATCCAAGATCCTTTTATTCCTCAATATATGTATATTTGCACTTTGCAGGTAATGCAAAATTTCCCCCCAAAATTTTAGCGCCTCAGATTAGTTATTTTTTGTTATATGCACCAGGGTACAATGATATTCCTTGTTTGCATGAAGCTCAGAGTAAACAGTATGTTCGCAGATTACACAAAGATAGGCGGAATTGTTGATAGTGTCAAAGATAGTCTTAAACTGTAGAAAGATATCCGTCTGTTTTGTGAAGTGGACTGAAAAATAACCAGTAGAGTTTTGGGACCACTGATGAGGCTCAGGCATACTCCATGATTGGTAGAGGCTTAAGGACTATAGAAGGACTTAATTCAATTCCCCAGATCCTTGAAGGTGGCAGGGTAGGTAGATACCTCCTTAGGAAGGTATATAGATTTCGGACTTTATTCAGTCAGGGCATTGAATACAAATGAGGGAGGGGTTTAAGATCCATGTTTGTCAACCTTGATCAGACCTCAGTTGAAGTGCTGCATATGCAGTTCTTGTCACCAAGGTATAGGAAGAATTATGTTGATGCTGGGGGAGTCGAAGAAACCATCTGGATGGAGCAGTTTGATTCAGAAGAGGGACTAGAAAAGTCAAGTCTGTTCTCCCTGGAATGGAAGAGGTTAAGCGGGGAAATGATTGAGGTATACAATATTATGAGGGATATAGATATGGTAGACTGCAGGAACCCTTTCCCCATATCAGAGATAGACAAAACTGGAGGCTACGGTTTAGGGTAAGGGAGAAGAAATTTAGAAGGGGTATATGGGGGGACTTTTGATACCCAAGAGAGTAGTAAGTACTGGAATACACTGCCTGAGAGAGGATGCCCGACACCCTGGTAAAATTGGGTCACTGCCAAAATTTAAGAATTGTCCAGATGAGCAGTTGTGTCACTTAGGCATATGGACTAAGTGCCATGTGATGGGATTAATATACTGGTTGATGTGGATCTTCTTTCGTATATAAACTACAACAATCAAAAGTGGCAATTGGTGCTTCAGAGTACTGTAGTTGACGCTTTGCTGCAAATTTTGCCAGTTCCGTAGAACTACCCAGGGTGGACGACGAGGACGTAAAGCAGCTCCCACCCCAGTGATGTGGAAGAGTTGGGCTGATTGGCCTGTTTCCATGCTGCACAATTCTATCCATGATCGCCAGAGATGCTGCCTAACCTGTAGCTTACTCCAGTACTTTGCATCCTTCCCCGACAAGAAAGGGTGGCACACTTCATGATGGTCTCATTTGCTTCAGGGCTACCAAGCACAAAATGGTTTTCCATTTTTAGCTTGTTTTTTTAAAAATGTAACTAATATTCAGGACTATCGTGCAATTAAAATGCACCATCATAAATGAATATTAATGGTCTGAAATTCTATGATGATAAAATCCAGGTCAACAGTGCAAATTGGAAAAATGCTCAATGAATTATGGAATCACAAAATTTCAGGTCAAGACCCTTCTTATTCCTTTGAAGATCTACATTTTTCCTGTTAGGGACTCTCTTTTGTCACAGAATATGGGCACACAGACTATCTTAAATATGAAGGTAATTAACGTTAAAATTACGTTTTGTAAAATGGATACAGGAATTTACGACTCCAAATAAATGTGCATTACATATAGTCGATACTGTGGTGCACCTAGAAGTGAGCGTAAAAGGTGCTCCTACCATGATAATGGCTGCAGCTTGAAAAAGGCTACCACACACTGCACTTGTTTTTCAGTGATTTAGAGAGCAAACTAAATTACCACAAGAGGCATCTGGCGTCAAAGGTTGTGTGAGACTAAATAAAACATCTGTCTGCCTTGGTTAAGTTCTTTATGGAAATTATTTATCACGCTTTCCATCACTATTTTCCAATTTACATTTATGATGATGCATGGAATAATTTTCTAAAGCCTTTCTTCTGTGTGTGACCATTCTCACATAGTCTGCGTCTGACACAGCTTGTCGCAATCCAGAAACAAATATGCCGAAATGCAATGAGGATAGGGCTTTTATTTATATCAAGATCCAATGGCCAACTTTCAGATTGGAGCCACCTGCTAAAATTAGTGTATTAGGAACACCAGGTAGCAAACTCCTGTATAAAAAGCAGCAGAAAGACTGGACTTGGATTAAAAATACTTGGGGTGGGTAATTAAGAAATATTTTAAGCCATGAAGACAGATGTGAATTTTATACTTGCTTGTCAAGAAGGATTAGTGCCTTTTAATTCATACATTGTGCACTTTTGGGTTGTTAAGCAAACTCTGATCGTGAAAACTGATCTAATTTACAAATCATATTTGTACGAAAGAACTTCTCCTTGTCCTTAGAATGCTTCCCAATTTTGTTTCCTAAATGTAAATCGCAATTAAGGAGGTGACATTGCAACCTGGGTTTGTGCACACATGTTGAAAATGATGGTACAACCGACTATATTCAATAACTTCCTATATTAACATTTGTGCATTGTGTCAATCGTGGTGCAAGTGAGCCATTCCTGGGAGGGGCATTGCCATCTCTTACAGATTACACTTGGAGCTTTTCTACTGCTTAGATATAGCAGCAGACACGGGCACTTGTTCCTAATCATTCAGTACGATCATCACTGAAATTGTCAGTACCACTTCATATATGATCGTAATTCGTATATGGTCTAACACATCACAACTCTCATGCCTCAATTTCATGGTTTCCATTGTCTTAGTAAAAACAGATGAAAAATATTAATATCTTTAATATCTTCCCCTGTTGATATACATCCAGTAATATAAATCATTGTGCACTGCTTCCATTCAAGAATGCATAATACATGAAAATAACTTCTTAAATATTTGAAATTTATACAAATTTGTGCCTGGATTCTCTGAGATGTTATAGTAAAGGTAGTGTGCAAGTGTATCAATTAATCTGTTTCATCATTGGCTGTAAAGAATTCTTAATTAAGTAATCCATCTTCTAAATTACCATTGTTTTATCCTGTAGTGCAGTAAAATAAAATACTGGAAATATTCAGCAGTTCAGATCGCACAGTTAGAATCTTGTGTTGGTAACTTTGCTTCAAACTAGGAAAGGCCCCGAGCTGGTTCCAGCATTTTGTTTTATTGGGGAATTTGCTAATCTGAATCATTTTGGATTTTGCAAAGTTGTTTCATTTTGTTTTTGGTGTTGCATCATTCAACATAACTCTGACACCACTTTTCCTTTACCTGAACGCGATAATTATCATAGCAGCTGTAGTGCATTGTGCATCTTACCTGACCATGAGGTCAGGAAGTTTCAACTGCATATTTGATCTTGATGGCTGAATCGGTGGCAACGCTATCATAGTGAAGGTAATTGGAAACACCCCTGTTAGTCAGGTTAAGTGACTGTAATTGATCTTGTATCCATAATTTATATGTAACTGTACTTCATTCGCTGTTTTTTTTTGGAGAAATTGCCCTGGTTTTATTAGGAAAATCTGCAGTGTACTGTTTAAATAGATTGTGTTTTCTGAATAAATTGAGTTTAACTTTGCTTACAATACAGATGCTCCCCGACTAAATAGGTGACTACCGCAAACCCGCACTTACTTAAAAATCTGTTCTCAGTCCCCAGTGCAATCAAGGCAGTTTGTAATTTCCACAGCACTGTACGATCATTCAAGTTTGCGTTGGAAATAAGCTTGCAACAGCGGCGGTACTTACCCAGAAGGTCGCACGCAGTAGAAGGTGCCCCAGATGCAGCCGGACAACGCTGAGATAGTTAATCCTCTCAGTGAGTTATTTCAAGCAGGAGATGGGATGATGATTCCGACTTGTGTAAAATGTAACTTGCTCTAAGGGTTCATGGAACGTAATCCTTGCGTAAGTCGGGGAGTGCCTGGCAATAGTTTTTTAATTATACATCCCACTCCACCTGTAATTCATTGACAATTAACACTTTGTTTTGGTAATTTACCTGGGTGTAATATTGTTGGCTTCTGGTATGTACACATGCTCTTGATCAGAACTAAGAACCACATCGAGTGCCACATGCAACAACAGCCATTCAAAATACCCTCATATAGGCTGCATGATTGATTTACTACTTTAATTCTGTGCAACGATAGATACCACCACTCCGCTTTAAATTGTCAGAATGTAAAAATGCATATGCTTCCAGTGAGGCCCTTTTGGTACATTCCACCTATACCTACCGGTCTGGAATGAATAGCAACCAAAATTTGACCACATAGATTAAATATGCCATTACCTTAAGCATACATTCCTATTGATGCAAATCCCTTCAGGAATGCACCTTGATTAATTATTAATTTAGTTGATAATGTTGCTTGGAAAAAAGATGTATTCACCAAGGTAATACATTTTTATGATTCTATTTAACTGATTTGTGCATCAAGGTTATTTCACATCTTATCTGCAAAAACTATTGTTACAAAAAGCTTTGTACTTGCTCTAGATTATAAACTAATAAGAATGCTGTCTTAAACACCATTCTTTTATATTTGTAACCATAAGCACATTGCTATTATATTGCTTCAGTATCAACAAACCTTGCACTTTATAACCTATAAAATACTTTTAAAAATCTTTCAGTAAGTTTAATCTTTATCGTTGATAAAGATGAAAGCTTCTTAAATAAACAAAATTAACTGCCTGTATTCCTTTGATACCTAGTTTGTATTAATGGAAATATCATATGCAAACTGTAATTTTAAAATATCTCCCTACATATTCTGATAAACAGTTCCATTCATTTTTCTACCATACTCACAGTTGGCTTAACTTGATTCTATATCAGGTTTTAATGAAGAAGCTTTCTCGTTTTACCTTATCCATGATTTCAGCAATTTATGTAATAAACAGACCTAATTGGTACAGAATGTCTTGTAGTCTTTGTCCTACTACATGATAATTTTACTGTTGACTTGTTAGGTATTGCCTTGGAGTTGAGAATGACATGCTACCACTCAAGTTCTTTGTTTTCTGAGGAGGGATGATCCAAAAACAAGATCAGATGGATCAGGAGATGCTTGATGGGGTTGTGTGGATGGATGATATAGCAGATGGGGTACTCTTTCCACCATTTACGTTAGATTTGTCTCCTAAACAAAGCTCTGCAGGTTCTCAGTACCAGGCAGAGTGGAACACCGGTAGAGTTGCTGCCAGCGACAGAGACCCTGGTTCGATCCTAACTATGGGTACTGGCTGTAGGGACTTTGTACATTCTCTCTGTGACTGTGTGGGTTTTCTCCAGGTGCTCTGGTTTCCTCTCACACTCTAAAGATATGTGCATTTGTAGGTTAATTGGCTCTGTAAATTGTCCCTAGTGTGTAGGATAGTGCAGGTGTACGGGGTGATTGTTGTCGGCGCGGACCCGGTGGGCCGATAAGCCTGTTTCCACGCTGTCTCTCCAAATCTAAAGTCTAAAGACAGGCTAAATGCCATTTCATTTGGAATTCAATTCAATGAATTGATAATCATGATAACCATTATGGCCCAGTACTCCCCACCATTCAGTGGAGAAGTTACATATCTTCAAAGAATCTTTGAGAAAGGTTCATTCCTTCATGCTTAATAAATAACTCATGAATGAGTCGACAGTGACTTGTGGCTCAGCGTTTGAATGTGTACATAAGTAAGTGATGTCTATACACCGCAGCTCGATGACTGAGATTGCATGGCCTCGGTTATGTAATGGAGGTAATATAAATTGAAATGTTTCCCATTTGTTGAGCTAAAGTGTTGCATTGTGGCGAGAAAGGCAAGTGTTGGGACTTTGCCACCGTCTTGTTGAACATCAGTCTGCATTGAGATTGGATCTGCAGGCAACTTCGTTAAAATCACAAACTCCATGCCATCAAGGAGCAGACAGGAAGAGGATACATTTCTGAAATCAGACAATTTTGAGTAGGATATATTTATTTTCAGTTGACAGGAGAAGTTTTCTGAGGTGGGTGATGATGTTGGAGTGGTATCTGTAGGCTCCATCTCCAATGGAACAGATTTTTTTTGAGTGGTAGATGTTGCTTCCTGCCTTTCTCTCAGAGTTGTCACACAATGAAAATCATGTCCATTGTGCGCTTGGCCATAATCATTCAACGAATATAATTGGGGGGAAATATGTCCCAGACCATTTTTGTTCCTGAAATGAGTGGTGCAGCGGAGATCTTGCAGCAAACAGGAGGAGAATGGAAGTATGTGGTGCATCAGAGGTTCTAACTTGGCTTTATAATAATTCAGGTGAAGGAATTGGAAAGTCATGATGAAATATACCTTGCATATGCTCTCTTTGGTATCTGATTGGTTTTGGGAAAGGGTTAATAAAGGGGTATTGGATCACTCCTTGCAGGTACAAGGCGCTTATTGCATGTCTCACACTGAGTTAGTTGGACAAATTCCTTGAAATTTCATTAAATCACCTCTGTGTTTCAAATGCCAGTTTTTGAGACATTCAGTGCATTCATAAAGTATTCAGACCCCTTCACTTTCTCCACATTTTGCTACGTTACAGCCTTATTTTAAAATGGATTAATTCATTTTTTTAATCATCAATCTACACACAATACCCCATAATAAAAAGGCGAAAACAGGTGTTTAGAAATTTTTGCTAAGTAATTAAAAAGAAATAACTGAAATATCACATTTACATAAGTATTCAGACCCTTTGCTATGACACTCAAAATTGAGCTTATGTTCATCCTGTTTCCATTGATTATCCTTGAGATGTTTCTACAACTTGATTGAAGTCCACCAGTGGTAAATTAAATTGATTGGACATGATTTGGAAAGGCCCACACTTGCCTATACAAGGTCCCACAGTTGACAGTGCACTTCAGAGCAAAAACCAAGCCATGAAGACGAAGGAATTGTCCGTGGACCTCCGAGACAGGATTGTGTCGAGACACAGATCTGGGGAAGGGTATAAAACAATTTCTGCAGCATTGCAGGTCCCGAAGAGTACAGTGGCCGCCGTCATTCTTAAATGGAAGAACTTTGGAACCACCAGGACTCTTCATAGAGCTGGCTGCCCGGCAAACTGAGCAATTGAAACACCTGTTTTCGTTTTTTTATTATGGGGTATTGAGTGTAGATTGATGATAAACACAAAAGAATTTAATCCATTTTAAAACAAGGCTGTAACATTGCAAAATGTGGAAAAAGTAAAGGGGTCTGAATACTTTCTGAATGTACTGTAACCTGCAAGATTTGACCTTCATGGCCTGTTTCATATACATTAAGCAATTGAAATACCAATATTTTCCTCCTTATTTAATTTTGACTTTTAGTTAAATTACTAACCATTTTCCAAATGGGTGATTATTTTTTTTGGAAGCCAATGTGACTTTTCAAGTAACAATGTTTGGCCTCTAGTGTATTAGATGAATTCAATCACTAGCTTATTGTTTGCTACAGATGGCTCACAACATTAAAATTTTAGTTTTGACCTCTTCAAGTCTGACGCAATATTAACCTTTCACTGATTTATTTTTTAAATATAGGTTTGGCATTTTCTGGGTAGTTGGCTGTGTAAGCTTTCCCCAAAAATCATTTGAATCATTCTTGAACAAAGATGTTTTCATTTATAATCTTTTACAACAGACATTTTGAGCACTTTACAATCTTAGGCATCTGTCACTGGTATAATATGAGTGAAGTTTTTTAAAGCCTTTGACTATTAGTGATATTTTCAGAAAGATAAATGCTACTAAAATACCCAGACACAGCTACTTTATAATTATCATTACTTTATAATCACCTTCTCAGCTGATCGAATAATTCGTTGCAGCCTCCGGATGTTTTCCTCTGGAAAGCGACTCCGGACTGTCAAAGCAGCCACAGCCAGACATAAAAACAGCTTTTTTCCACGAATAGCAGCTCTACTCAAGTCTCTTTTTGCTCTGGGTTATTTCACTCGCACGTTTAAACCGTAATGTTGTAATCTTAATGTTTTATGCTTTATTCTTAATTGTTACTGTATGTTTATGTTGTTACTTGTGAGTGGAGCACCAAGACACATTCCTTGTACGTGTACATACTTGGCCAATAAACTTATTCATTTGTTCATAAGGACACTGCATATTCTGTCCACGTGTTTGCCACCTCTACATGCTCATTCAAAGCCACTGGACTTATGAGATGGATTATAATGTGGGATAAGTGTAGTTCTATGAAGAACAAACTGAAAAGAGAGAAGTATCAGCGGCAGCTAATCTGTAACTAACTAGCTGCGTCACACGGTTGGGAGGAGGGGTGTAGTTGGACTAATGCCAATGGTTACAGCAGCAGAGTGGGTCAAAATGGGTAGGTGAGAACTGCCGCCACAAATGCCTAGAGCAGGAGGAGGTTGGTATAGTTGACTATTATAGCAAGTTTGTAATCATTATGCATCATTATTAAAGATAGACACAAAGTGTTGGAGTAACTCACCGGGTCAGGTCAGGCAGCATCTCTGGAGAAAATGGTTAGGTGACATTTTGGGTGCTGCCTGACACGCTGAGTTACTCCAGCACCTTGTGTCAATGTTTGGTATGAACCAGCATCTGCAGTTCATTTTTATTACATAATACATCATTAGTCAGCTCTTGGAGTAAGCTATAGATGCGCAATCTAGGAGCTGACTAAAGTGCATTTGCCTCTAACATGTTAATAGATACTTTAGTTGATTGTGCCTTTGCTCAAATGTCAGGAATTGTTCTAATGCAACATTATTAAAAATGCACTTAAAGTACAGTTTTAAATTAAGAAAATGAAACACTGCTTTTTCTGTTTTTATATTTCTATCATTCTTGATATTCCTAATTTGTCTATCATCTCTATTTTTCAACATTAGTTAAACATTAACTCTAAAATATCTTACCAATTTTTTTATTGCTCTACAATACTCAAACTTTCAAAGATTATTTTTTTCCTTTGCAGCAAGCCACTCTAAACGATTTGATCTGCAGTTAACTGAAATGCCAAAATGTGACTGGTTGGCCAAGTGTGGTATGTAGGACCTACCAAGATCTGCCAAATAAATATTCTTGCTAGTCGTCTTTGAAATCCAGGCAATTAAACTTGTCTGCAGCTGAGAAGGATGTATTTAAGTTATTAAATGCAACATTTGTGGTTTTCATTGTAAGATATATTTGTTATAAGTGAAAAAAAGCAATATAACATTCATTATATTCTGCAGTGTTTGGTACAAGCCCAATGGTGATTTTAGTTTGTGGCTTCTGATTGTACATTATTTGGTTAACTGCTAAACCAAGACCAAAGTTCTGAAAGCAATTAATATAATCTGACACCTGAATCAAATGTTATTGTAAACCAAGCTGAATTAATTCTACCTTTATTCTTAGTGGTATTCATTATTTTGACCGTATAATCTTTTAAACCAGTCACTAGTTTTGAAGCTAGTTGTCAAAAAATAAATGTGAAGTATCTGCCCAAGGCAAGGTATATATGCAAGCATACCGGTCTGTGCTTGTTTAAGACCTCATTGGAAGGTACAACGTCTTCAATAGAGTAATTGGTGTGGAAGCATTTGCACTTTCATAGAACTTTTTAATCACAATTTCAAAAAAAAAGGAAGGAGGATGATAAAGTAATTAGCGATTAGATTGGGAAATATCTTCCTGGAAACTAAATAAGTATTGATTGCAAAATATTCCATATTTTAACTTTGACTATGTAATAAGATATTAAGTAGTTGGGCCTTCTCACTGACAAAGTGATATTTAAGCATTTTAATTTCTGGATTGAGCCCACAGTAGATTTTTGTTTGTTATCCTGGATGACTGCTGCTGTTAGTTTTTATTAACCCTTTGCCTTCTCACAAAATATAGTCAGCAAGATGATGCTTTGTTTTAATAGCATTGAATAGAAACCTACAATATCGGCCCAAATAAGGTGTAAAACTAGGCAGGACAACTTAGTTAAGTGAACTTCAAAAGATTCTGCCATTCTCCACATTGCATCAATTTAGCAAAATTCAGAGGCAACCTTACAGAATTTTTTTTAATGTAGTTTTCAGATTCTGAAAGACTGACCCATCTAGATACACAGGGAATGTTTTGATTTTAGCTTGCAATTGAAAAACAAGTTGGCAGTCCATCAAACTTGCCACTTTCAGGCTTGCCTGTTGTCGTGCTTCAAGTTTCAAAGGTGGGAGCAACTCAGGGCACCAAGGATTGGGGTGAGAAATGCAGCATCTCCTCAGGTAGGCTGAGCTGTGGTGAGCATTAAAAGCCAGGAGGTCTTTCCCAGCACTACCAGCAAGTCCCAACATTTTAGTGAGACAGTCACGCTCCCCAAAAAAATGTTCCAGGCAGAATGGTTGGTATGGATCAGGAAAAGAGATCTGGAAATTGCCCGTCCTGGTCCTCTGCCTCCTATCATTGAGCAATGAAAATTTTAATAAAACAGCTGAAATTCTCTAAAACAAGAAAAAAAAACTGGAGACTCTCAGTAGATCAGGCTGCATCCATGGAAAGAGAAATATAGTTAGCATTTGCGTTTCAAGACTATGTCAGAAGTTACAATGGTTGCGATTTAGCTTATGGCTGCATTTTCGATAGAAAACTATCATATATACAGTGCCCTCCATAATGTGTGGGACAAAGACCCATTGTCTATTTATTTGCCTCTGTCCTCCACAATTTGAGATTTGTAATTAAAAAATCACGTGGTTAAAGTGCACATTGTCAGATTTTATTAAAGGGTATTTTTATACATTTTGGTTTCACCATGTAGAAATTACAGCAGTGTTTACACATAGTCCCTTCATTTCAGGGCACCATAATATTTGGGACACATGGCTTCACAGTCGTTTGTAATTGCTCAGGTGTTTAATTGCCTCCTTAATACAGGTATAAGAAAGCTCTCAGCACCTAGTCTATCCTCCAGTCTTTCCATCACCTTTGGAAACTTTTATTGCTGTTTATCAACATGACCAAAGTTGTGCCAATGAAAGTCAGAGAAGCCATTATGAGACTGAGAAACAAGAATAAAACTTTTAGAGATATCAGCCAAACCTTAGGCTCACCAAAATCAAATGTTTGGAACATCATTAAGAAGAAAGAGATACAGATGAGCTTACTAATAGCAAAGGGACTGGCAGGCCAAGGAAGACCTCCACAACTGATGACAGAAGAATTTTCTCAATAATAAAGAAAAATCCCCAAACACCTGTCCGACAGATCAGAAACACTCTTCAGGAGTCGGGTGTGGATTTGTCAATGACCACTGTCCGCAGAAGACTTCATGAACAGAAATACAGAGGCTACACTGCAAAATGCAAACCACTGGTTAGCCGCAAAAATAGAATGGCCAGATTACAGTTTGCCAAGAAGTACTGAAAAGAGCAACCACAGTTCTGGAAAAGTGTCTTGTGGACAGGTGAGATGAAGAACTTACATCAGAGTGATGGCAAGAGCAAAGTATGGAAGAGAGAAGGAACTGCCCAAGATCCAAAGCATGCCACCTCATCTGTGAAACACGGTGATGGGGGGTGTTATGTCCTGGGCATATATGGCTGCTGAAGGTGCTGGCTTGCTTATCTTCATTGATGATACAACTGCTGATGGTAGTAGCATAATGAATTCTGAAGTGTATAGACACATCTGTGTATAGACATATCTGCTCAAGTTCAAACAAATGCCTCAAAACTCATTGGCTGGCAGTTCATTCTACAGCAAGACAATGATTCCAAACATACTGCGAAAGCAACAAAGGAGTTTTTCAAAGCTAAAAAATGGTCAATTCTTGAGTGGCCAGGTCAACCACCCAATTGGATCTGAATCCAATTGAGCATGCCTTTTATATGCTGAGAAAACTGAAGGGGATTAGCCCCCCAAATAAGCACAAGCTAAAGATGGCTGCAATGCAGCTGACAGAGCACCACCAGAGAAGACACCCAGCAACTGGTGATGTCCATGAATCGCAGACTTCAAGCAGTCATTGCATGCAAAGGATGTGCAACAAAATACTAAACATGACTACTTTCATTTACATGACATTGCTGTGTCCCAAACATTATGGTGACCTTTAATGGGGGGACAATGTATAAATACTGCTGTAATTTCTACATGGTGAAACCAAAATGTATGAAAATACCCTTTAATAAAATTTGTCAATGTGCACTTTAACCACATGTGTTTTTTCTATGACAAATCTCAAATTGTGGAGTACAAAGGCAAATAAATAAATGATCGGTCTGTCCCAAACATTATGGAGGGCACTGTATGACTTGTCTAGAGAGCATTGCATTAGCTCAATGGTACAGGGGAAAAAATGGGATTTTTAAACTGCTTGCATTATATCAGGGGTGTCATACTACCGGCCAGTGGGCCGCATCTGGCCCGCAAAGGGGTCCAATCTGGCCCGCTGGATTATTTGGGGGGGAAAAAACTGCGTTGTCAATCGTCGTGTGGAGGGCGGACGGCATATATTGCAGCATGTCGGGGGTTGTAGTTCGAGGCACGCGTGAGTGGTAGCCGGGAGGAAAGTTGCGGACTACAGGTCCCGGCGGGCAACGCGACAGAAGCAAGGAGGCACAGTGCCAGGTGCAGTCCCATCCGGCTCGGCTACAAGAGCTGCGAGTCCGCGGCTGGAGCGGAGCGGGGTGTGGCAGAGCTACAGTTCTCCACAGGCAGTGTTTGAGTAGATGGAGGATCAAATGACAGGTTAAGTCCGATGGGACACTGCACACTGAAAGAAACTCGGCTTGGCACCAACAATATTCTTAAAGATTTTCTTTTGATTTCTGTTTGTCCAAAGCAGATATAAATACTTCCTATATTTGGTGTACATTGCATGCTACTTGGTATAATGATTCTTCCACTAAAACTGTTGTCATAACAAAGCAAGATTTAGAACCAGGAGCAGGCCACTCAGACCCTCCTGCTGCCATTCCAAAACAGCATGGATGAGCTTTTATCTCATCTTCCCTTTACTGAACTAACCCCATAAATCTTGATTTCATTAACATCTAAAACCAATCTGTTGATCTCTGCCTTAAATATAAACTGCCGGGGGAGCTCATTCACTGTTTGTTTTGTTAGGTCTACATGTGTGTTTGCTAATGTTCGATTTCAAATGGTTTATTAATGGAAAGGGTGTTGCTCCTGAAACAATCTTAGCCAAAATAGCATCGTTTTTTCTCTCATCACAACTTTCTTGTAGCCTATGACTGTAAGTTAATACCAATCATGACTGTAAGTAATACTTGCTAAGCAATCTTCTTCATAAGAAATGAAATTCGTAAAGTGAAACACTTTGTAGTTATAGCAGAGACTGAGACACATGAGAGCATGTTGAAAAAACGAAGGCAACGAAAGCAGTGGGAACACAACTGATCCAGCCCGCATGAAGTCGCATTTTGCCCATTCCAGTCTGTGACCTAAAATGAGTTTGACACCCCTGCGTTATATTAAGATAAACCCAAAAAGCTGGAGAAGGTTATCGACCCGAAACGTCACTCATTCCTTCTCCCCAGAGATGCTGCCTGTCCCGCTGAGTTACTCCAGCATTTTGTGTCTATCTTCGATTTAAACTAGCTTCTGCAGTTCTTTCCTATACATTATATTGAATGTTTTCAGTAGTTGAAATCGGTTTCAGCTCTCTATACCAAAATACTTTGTTCACTTCAAATAAGTTACATATCAGTATTTATTAGCCTCGATATCCATTCTCAAACTCAAACCCCAATGTATGCACATCTCAATTTTAATTTGAGTAGAGCTAGACATGCTTGGAAACTTTAAATCGGGTAAGCATTCTTATTTGGATTTGTTGCAGTTGGTATACATTACGCAATGGTATTATTTTGTAATGTAAAATACTTGTAGAAATCTATCAATTTCTGGTTTTGCTTTCACTACACCTGGAATTGCTTGCTATAGAAGACTGAAAATTTGTTGAATCATTGTAAAATTATGATTTTAAAAATCATTGATGCAGAGAGAAGGGGTCCTTGTACAGATTATCCTTCTTATTATCTTTACCTTTTATAATCGGAAGGATCTTCTTCTATTGTTCAATCTCCAATTCATTAAACATGAAAACTTTAGACTTTAGTGAGACAGTGCGGAAACAGGCCATTCGGCCCACCGAGTCCACGCCGACCAGCGATTACTCCATACACTAACACTATCCTACACTCTAGGGACAATCCACAATTTTTTGCCAGAGCCACTTAACGTACAAACCTGTATGTCACAGGAGTGTGGGAGGAAAACGTAGCAGCCAGAGAAAATACACAGTCACAGGGAGAACGTACAAGCTCCGTACAGATAACAGTCAGGATCAAACCTCTGGCGCTGTAAGGCAGCAAGTCTACTGCTGCAGCACCGTGCCGCCCCCTAAAATGAACTTATTGTTCCATTTAAATGGCATCCATCCTGAAGCAGTGTAGGTGAACATTTTCAGATTTTTCTGTGACTTTCTACGCACAAACGCTCGTTCATGTTCTTCATTTATCATTGTCGTGTTATCTTATTTGACAGTAATGTATTAAGCAATCAGATACTTTTGCATAAATTGCTGAACTGTTCTGCTGGTAAAGATGAAGGCAAATAAGAGCATTCTGTTCCATTAGATGTGACTCACTATTAAATGGTACTCTGTAGACAATCAAACTGACCTTTCAGAGTGACTTTCTGTGGGAAGAAACTTCTTGAGGGAAAAAATCAATGCCATTTGGACGTTTTAAGGATTAAATTAGATTAGTTTATTATTGTCAGCAGTTGGGATTTAAGCCTACTTCACATGATATGCAAGGACACAAATTGTCCAGATCAGCATATAACCTGCTACACTATTCCAAGTATAAAAGAGAGTTTTATATTTGTATATTCAAATGATGCAGGCATTAACTGTTAATGCCACCGCCTCCTCCACTCAACAGCTATTACTCAGAATAATTTTCATAATACAGTTGAAAAGCAACTTTGAAGCTTAGATGAAAGATTGAAGAGAATGGAATGATGTGCTCTATATTCTGGTGATGGCAAGGGAAATAATTTAGTTAAAAAGAAACGACTGCAAATGCTGTTAATCTGAAATCAAATCTGAAAATGCTGGAAGGACACAAACATGTCATTGTCTTTAAGAAAAAAAAGTATGTAAGAACTCTTTGTGGCATCTGTGAAGTGAAATATGAGTCAGCTCTAAAATAAGGTTGAATGAAGCGGGCTGGGAATAAGCATTCTTGGAAAAGATGTGATAATTGAAATAGTACGCAGGAAAAATATATTAAAAAAAATACTAATGAAAAATAAATTGAGACAATACTGGAAATGCACAGTTTAATAACTATGAGGAAAGAATGCATGTTTTTGTATGTGGAGTATTTGGAAACTGGAAGACAGTGTTCCAGAACTCTTCGACAGCAGGGCCTGCGTACAAACTGCTCATTTTGAAAATAGTTCCTGCATCCACCTGATGCAAAGTGGCAAAGCAGTCTGTGGTCCATGCATGACTTAGTGCCAAGGAAGCACCAGCGTTGGAATGAGCCCTGCCCAGGAAACAGAAATAAATTAATTAGCTGGCTCGAGCATGCTTGCCAGTTTAGTAAACTGTTTATCCTGTCAAAAACTAATATCTTTACAATTTAGAACATTTAAAAAAAACAATGAAAAATTGTATACATTTTTGAAGTTGGAAGCATGTTATACGGGGTTTTAAAGTAGAATTACCTGAATCGAGCCATCAACAGTTCCACTTGTTTGAATGACCAGTTCTGACCTGGCACTGGTTCAGTGGGGAGATTGCTGCAAGCTCACATTCAGCTGCTGGACTCTGGGTCCAACTTGGAGCATTGTCAGGAAATCACTGAGGAAGAGCAGCCAGCAGGTTATGGATCTTCACGTTTGCATGGGAATCCCCAACATGATGGTGCTCACTGAGCTGACTGCATTTCTTTACAAGTTACAACCCCCAGTAAGCTCAAATGTTGGCAAAAAGGCAGAACGCAGCAGAGGAACGGGGGCAGAAAAATGCAATAAGCAGCAGAAATGGCATTGCTATCCGTCCGTGCCACAGTAATAGTTAATGTATTTAATATCTAACAAAAACTATAACGGCAAAAGTTAGTGGATGTTTATTATTCCTGTGGGTAAAGCCCTTCATATTCTATTTGATATGTTCATCTGACTCTGATTCTAAACTTCAAAACTTGTGATTGATTGTTTTTTAACTACATGTAGGAATTGTTGATGCTATTTAGTGCATCAGTTTAAAAAGTGCTGTTATTTTATTTATTTATTTTAATGTTGTCATCATCATCATCATCATATATCTACAGCCGGAAACAGGCCTTTTCGGCCCTCCAAGTCCGTGCCGCCCAGTGATCCCCGTACATTAACACTATCCTACACCCACTAGGGACAATTTTTACATTTACCCAGCCAATTAACCTACATACCTGTACGTCTTTGGAGTGTGGGAGGAAACCGAAGATCTCGGAGAAAACCCACGCTGGTCACGGGGAGAACGTACAAACTCCTTACAGTGCAGCACCCGTAGTCAGGATCGAACCTGAGTCTCCGGCGCTGCATTCGCTGTAAAGCAGCAACTCTACCGCTGCGCTACCGTGCCGTACCGTTATCTAGGTTTCATCTGTGCTTTTATCCACTGTAATATTACAAGTGCCTAACCAATAAGGAATCTATGAAAGCTAGATAAGTGATTGCCATTTGGTTGGTAAAATACATCTCTTGATGCTCCTGAACACATCATCAATTATGTAACCTGGGGTCATTGGGTGTTTCGGGTCTTTCAACATCAGACACCCTCGTCCGGGCGACCCAGCAGTGGTTGATCAGACCACGACTTGTGTTCAGGTGGCCAGAAACTGTGTTGGACAAGGTGGTTATGTTCTAAAGAAGTAGAAGCGCAGTGCTAGAAAGAGGAAAGATTTAAAAGAGACAGGCACATTACATCCTGGTACAATCTCATAAGTGCAATGATAAGCTGGATGCATTTGAATCTAGCAGTTTTACTTGTTATTATCTGTAAGTATTAATGTCAAATTTTAGATTGGAAAAGTTTCATCCATTTAATCGGAAAGGCATACATCCTAAATAAGTACTGTTTTTTTAATATTCTGAACCATCACTTTTGTTGAATTAATACTAATATTAGTAAAAGCTCTTCTCTTTACTACGTTATGTGAAGATAGTTCACATTGCACACAATGGGTGTAACGTATTCAACATTATCAATAATTGTCATTTATATGGTGCTTTTAATATCATCTAAAGCACTTCAAACACAATTTGACACTGCCGCAAAAGACAATCACAATTATATGAAATGACTATTTAATAACATAATAAAACATTTTGTGAAGGACATTTATTTTGACTTGCGTATTAATATTTTATGATATTTGTGTGAAAATTAAGATCTAGGCCAAATAAATATGATTTACCATAGATGGTACAGGATAATATTAACATTTTACTAATATTTTTCTATTGAAAACATACCCATAAGTTGGAATAGATAAATCAAGTGAGTGGATGGTATTCACTATGAATTTAAAGACCCAGCACGGAATCTTATTCTAGTTGTTTGCTCCTATCCCTTGATTGTTTTTAAAAAATGTGTTTTGAGTTTTCATGTACAATTCATCAATTTTATTCACTAGGGCACAGCTTCAGTGCTACAGCGCAGATCTGATAATGAGGAATATGTGGAGGTTGGGAGACTAGGGCCTTCAGACTATTTTGGTAAGTGTCTACTTAAGGTTTGTTTCCAAATGAAAATTAAAGGGTTAGTTGTTTTCATAAAATGTTACATTATTTAACGACATTACATAAATTAACTAGGATTTTGATGTGATGAATATTTGTGCTTCCCTCATGGCTCTTGATATTATTTCTCAATTTATAAGAAATACAGAATCGGTCATCAACTGGTTAACAATAAGCATTTTACATAGCTCTGAAACAACTCAATAAAAAGATCTCTCTAAAAAGAGCGAATAATTTCTAATGTAATTAACGAAAAAAGTGATAATCGAATACATTGAATACTTTCATTGGCATTTAATGTGGATTTGTTTGCTTGTTCCTCTTGGAATAACCTGTATAGTTTCCAGTGGTGGTTATTGTGGGCTTTGAAAATTTGTAAATATGCAAATGGACTGTGGCTCAGAAAGGCTCCACTCCAATCAAGTATACAACATCATTCACTAAAACTTAATTACATTTTGTAAATTGTCACAATGCAATGTGTGGAATTCCTTACCTGTCATCTGTAAGCTATTAGACATTCATATGAAGGCGAAAGCAGACACTGTTAAACAACAAACACAACAAAACAATTTTTGACATTCTTGTAAAATATGCAAAATAATGTAAAGTAATCACATTTTGTCTTTGCCATTGGTTAATTCTCAGGTATGTATGTGCACTAGTACCTTTGTAATTAAATGTTTCTGCATTGTTAGATGCTAATGATTTGGAGCAAAAAAACAAACTGGTGAAGGAACTCAGCAGGTCAGCTGGTGTCTATAGTGGGGGAAGGAATCGTTGCCATTTTGGCACATCGAAATGTCAAAAATTCCTCCCCCCCCCCCCCCCCCCCCCACAGATGCTGCTAAACCCACTGAGTTCCTCCACCAGTTTGTTTTTTCTTTTTCCCCCAGCGTCCAGCATCTACAGACTCTTGTGTCTCCAATGATTAGAAGCTCGGGGTAGAAATTGGATTTTGTTACATCTCTTTTATGAACATGAAATTGGCCAGTTTCAGGGACTGATACAGACTTGGGGAATAGAGACAGCACCCATAGTCAGGATCAAACCCAGATCTCTGGCACTGTAAGGCAGCAACTCTACCGCTGTGACGCTATGCCACCCCTATTTAGTAGCTAATTAACCAACATTTTTGGGATATGGGAGGACATCGGAGCATCTAAGCAAAGCCCACATGATCACAGGGAGAATGTGCAAACTCCGTACAGACCCTGAATCCCTCAGTTCAAGTCCACAAGTACAGTTGATTTCACTCCAATGGGCTCCAGGAGCTTTAGTGCGTAAATGCATCCTTTGCATTCCACGGCCTTTTATGTACCCTGTGAATAAATATCTAAAAATCTGCAATGCCCACAGAAAGTCCTCGGTCAAATTTAGCACTCATGGTTTCCATTAAGTTCAAACGCAGGACATATTAAAATGTGCTGACTATCCAGACAATGCTTTTAGGCTAAAGAGATGCAGCTTCCACTTGAATCTGTGCAAGGTTATTCTTAAAGGATGTTCATAGCAAAACAGATTTGTTCAGATAGAAACTGAGATCAAATAGGTTTGGATCATCTTGGATGTCTAAATCACCACAGATTCCACCATGAGGCACTAAATAACAATCAGGAGCATTATCCCTGTCTAATGGCACTGGCCTCTCTCCTTACAGAGGGTATTCTAACATTCCCTATTTTTAAAGCTGCATTAAGGCTAACTGACTTGGCACAGATCAGAGGAAGGAAGCCTGGCCTTTTTATTTATATGGTCAACATAAATTGCTTTTTAAATCCCTTTCAACATTGGTAATTTTCTCTCCTCTGCTTCCCAGTTCAAATTCCTTGGGTGAATTTTTTGTCAGCTTTTAAGCTGAAGATATTAAGTAAAAGAATATGTAAAGGCGACAGGCACTCTAACTCAATTTTAACATATGCTCAGCCTTTAAATGGTCTTCCCAAGTTGTCTATATTTCTATGAGTCAATTCAATCCTAGTTTGTTACGCTGAATCAAGAAATTATAGGTCTCCATTATTTGTACTTAGTGTCGTCATACGAAATTCAATAACTCCCTCGAACACTTGCAGGCTATGTTTGGTAATACTTGTCACAAGAATACAATCTAACAATTTAGACATGGAAACGGGCTCTCCGGCCCACCAAGTCCACGCCGACCATTAATCACCCACTCACACTAGTTCTATGTTATCCCACTTTTACATCCACGTTCTATCCACTATGAACAATTTACAGACCCAATATAGGTTAATAAGTGAGTTTGGTATCTCGACTGAGCATGCGCAAGTCATACGTCGCAGGGGCAAAACATTCTCGCCGGCTGATCTGCTGCGTGTAAACACACCTTTGTTTTATCCGTATTTTCCAGTTTTTATTTCAAGGTCCTGAACTAATCAAGTATCTATTCTTTGTGCAAGGTATTCTTCATAAACTGAAAGAGCTTGTATAACTTATAATGCGTTGTGTAATGTGTGAACATTAATATGATGTCATGTTCATTCTAACCACCTCGTTGGTACTTAGGTGAAATTGCCCTCTTGTTGAATCGGCCGCGAGCAGCAACTGTAGTTGCACGTGGACCGCTGAAGTGTGTCAAGTTGGATCGTCCACGCTTTGAACGGGTTCTGGGTCCATGCTCTGAAATCCTCAAACGAAATATTCAACGATATAATAGTTTCATTTCTCTAACTGTTTGAGGACTCTTGTACGCAATTGCTGCCCTTGTGTTATCTCGTGCACTTGAACTTGATTTGTGTAGCATAGCTTTATGCAAATAAGTTGCATATTAACATGTTTTATGTCAGTAACATTAGAAATAAACTTAACTACTTTTGAAAGGCCATTAGAAGCAGGGTGACCACGAAGTAGAGATCTCTGTGAACGAAAGCTCACATTTGTTGCACTTGTAAGTGATATTTAATAATGGGTTAAAGTTTATTGCTTAATTTGCTGCAATAGGACAGAACATCATCTAAATAAACTTGTAGGTGGCCAAGTACATTGCTAGTTAATGCAACTTGTTTCTCTGTTTATAGCTGTTTCAAAAGATGTTGCATGTCAATTGCATACATCAAATGACTTGAAGCTCTGAATCTAAGAGCTAAATGGGTGATAATGTTTTATTCTTGACCATACAGCTGACTTTGATCATAAATGTAAAGATTGAGAATGTTATGTTTCGTGGCCAATTTTAATTATTGCATTTATTTGGAAAAACATTGAGAAACTGTGATATGGTTGCACGCTTCAAGAGTTACATTAATGGAACATTCTTCAAATTTGTGAGTTTTCCTTATTTCATGTGCATATTCAAGCTTGGGGTCAAGTCTTGTTTATTATTTAAACATGCATCCTCCTTTCAAGCTGCTTCTGCCAGAATCCGCGATCTTGTCAGTGATGACTTGCAAGGTGTGGCAGGCATTTTTTATTTGTGTGCACTGAAGTATAATCATTAATGTCTGAAGTGGGGGGTCCTCAATCAGCTCTGCTTTCCAGTGCAGTCTCGGTGATCTTGCAGCTGTTTCTGAGGCCTTGAGAAACAGGTTCCAGCATCTTAAAGTCTTTGTGTTTTAAAAAAATGTCTAAAACAAACTTCACAATGAAGGTTTATGATATTTTGTGTACTCTTTTACACTTTTATTTATATATTTTTTTTAATTAGCTATTTTTATTTTATGAAGCATTGGTCTGATCTTAAGAACTTATTTAATTGTGGTCTATTTCACACAAGTAGTAAGCAGATTCCCAGAATATTGCTTTTGTTCCTCAGCTGCATATTTCAGTCATTAGGGAGCATGTAATTCAGTTAAAAAAGTTACTATTCTCTCAATAATGGTAATATTTTTCTATAATTTTATGTAATGCCTTTGCTTTCTCGTCAATAAAGCATCACAAACATGTGTTGTTGTGTCTCTATTTTTCTTTGTTTAAAAATAAGCACTGTTGCAATTAACTGATTAAGTCATTTCAAGCTCTTCTGAAACCACGTTTGACAC